>NW_020956520.1:7435-75403 GCF_003031625.1 Empidonax traillii
TGGGCAACGCTGTGAGCGCAGGGTGGGATTGTTGGGGTGTCTGGGCAGGGCCAGGAGTTGGGCTGATGATCCCTGGGGGTCCCTCCAAGCTCAGGATGTTCTATAATTCCATGAGAGTGGAGGATGCTTTACATACTCCACTTGACTCTGGATGACTTAACTGCAGTTGGAGCCTCGATTTAATTCCCCTGAGCTGCTCAGGAGGCAGCCAGTAGGAATAATAATGGTGAAATATGTAAGTGGTGACTTCTAGATGTAGAAAGGACTGAGCCACCTCCTCCTTGCTTTTGAAATGGAGTGGTAGCAGGGGGGTAGGAGGAAGGCTGTTGTAAATGTGATGCAAGGGCCACCAGTCATTCAACACTAGTTATTTAAGTCAGAGTAACTGGAGCTACTCTTTATTTATTTGCATATGCTTATCTTTTGTTATTTGTTCAGCTAATCAGGTTCTGGTGTCGCAGAGTTCATTGCCATTCTTTTCCTTGTGTGAATTCACTGGCAAGTCTCCTTTGGAGGGGTTTTCCCCCTGGTTTCATCCACGGAGTGCCCCATGACCACATACACAGCGGGGTGGGCAGAGGGTGAAGCTCTGGGGGGGTGAGAGCCTCCACTGAAATGTTTTAGTTGGGGAAAGGCTTTCCCTGGCTGACTGGACAAGTTCTAAATGTTGTCTCATGTTATGAACAGTTGTCACTTAACAGCGTGCAAGGCTAATTGTAGCTGATTAGCTGATTGCACTTGATCATTCCGTGTGCTGAAAGCATCATTTTTCCAGTGTGTGCTTCTGTGAGGAAAGACTAAATTTGCCGTGGGTTTGCATTGGCACTGAACTCCAAACACACACGAGATGGGCCCAGATGGGTGTCCTTGGATCTGGGTTGGGCCATTCTGTACCATTTTGGGGGCTCCTTTGATCTGTGCTGGGGTTGGATCAGCTGGGAGCAGATGGGGTTCAGTCCTGCTTCGTGTCATGGTGATGTCTGAGAACTCCAGCAAAGATCAGAGCAGCGTTTGCCAGGCACTGGGGAGATGTGAGGGGAAGGGCTGGGCAGAAGAAAAAGCTGAATTTTAACAAGGCAAACAAAAAGAGGAGATGGCAAAGGAACTGCAGGGAGCAGGTTTTGACTGGGAGCTGGTGAGATGGTCCCCGTTGGTGTCATTTGGGTGAGGGAGGGGAGTGAGGCTGAGATGAGTGTAGACTTGATGAGCGTAGATCATTCCAACCATTCCCAGGGGGAAGGAGAGGTCCAAAGGCAGGACATCCCACTGCCACTGCCCCACGAGAAGTTCCTGCTGATGAGCCCAAGTTCAGGCACCTCACCAAGGCAGGAGCAGCATCTTTTCCCTTCTCTGTTCTGTGTTGAAACCTCAGAGCTGCTTGTAGCTCTTTATTGCTGGTAAATAAGAGCTCGGTGCCCTTTTCCCTGGGGGCAGTTCTTTTTAATACTTTTATACTTGTTCCTGAATCAAACAAAAGAAATCCAGGGTAGGGCTCGGTGATTCTGATTGTGCAGTGATTTCCTAATTCTTTTTCTCATACTGGGCAAAGTGATGAGAGAAATCTATTCTAGAGGAATTTTTTTTATTGACTGTCACTGTGTTCTGAAAAAAAGAATGCCAAGCACCTACTAAAACAATGTCTTTTATGTGTTGCCAAAGAATAGAGCAGGTTTGTTCAATAATGTGTATGCAAAAGCATGAGAATTCTGTGATTATTTTTATAAAGCTTTTTAATAACTAAGAACATGTCTCAGAGCTTGTAAAAGCTGAATATTCCAAGAACTTACTCTTTTCATAAAGTGCTTAAAGAAATGCCAGTTATGCAAAGCCTGAATGCAAATTCTTGGAGCCCAGTTCAACAAAGCTCCCTGGTTTTTTACATATTCCAATCCCTTCCAGAGCAGGGAGTGCATTTCTCTCTGCTCACTGATGGATTTAGAAATGGATGCTGCTGAGATGAGACCTCAAACACAGCCAGTGAGACAGGGGGCAGTAAATGAAGCTGCCAAAACCAGGGAAGAGCAGAACCAAAGGAAGGTGCGTCTGTTGACCCCCAGTTGCTCTCAAATGTAGAGAAGGTTTACCAAAGGTGTTTTGGGGTTGATCTTACCCTGTACCTACAGAACCAGGTTTGGGGGAGAAGAAACGGGAAACTGCTTCTAATCAGGCATGATGAAATCTTTTACTCAATAATAAAATAGGGATGAGACAGCTTTTCTGATGTAGGGTGATGTCCTGCACGTCTGAAGTTTTAGCTCAAAACACAGGTGAAACTTGTGAGTCTTGTGTGGAGCTTGTATTAAAGCATGTCCTGAGGCTGCACCAGGGCAGGGAACCAAGAGGTTAATTAATCAATATTTGCAGTGCTGTTGGACTTCTCTGCCTCCCTCTGCACAGGAACATTCACAGTGGAAGGGCTGCCATGTCCACTCTGGCATTTAAAAAGTTAATCAAGTGATGGTGCTGATTGCATGCATTTCATTAGAACTTCCTGTATTTCCTTTTTTAAAAAGTTTTTACAATGTCCTCTGTTCTTCATTGAAGAAGAAAGGTTAATGCAAAACAAGAAAGAGATTTTTTTTTTGTCTTCCTCAGAGTAAGAGATTTCAGTCAGCTCAGAATCTCATTGAACAGGTACTGATGCAAAGCAAGCGGGAAGGGATTTGTTTTGTTCTTTATAAAAAAAAGTATTTTGTAGGAACAGAAACCCCAGAACTAAAAATATGTGTGAAAGTGGGTTTGGTGACCATGCAAATTGGCAGTAACTGGGTTTGGGGGTCCCACATTCCCTTTGACTCCTGGGTGCAGGTGAGCACCATGCTGAACTGGGAATTTGAACGTTGGAAAAAGCAGAACTTTGGACACTCTGAGGTATTTTAGAACTGTCTTTGTAGCTGTAAACGTGGTTCATTTATGAAAACAGTCACAACCAGTAAAATGGAATTAATCTGCCTCTGTAACAGTGCCGATCCCGTTCACATCTCTGTTCCCATGGCTTGGAGGTTTCAAAAGCAAAGATTTCCTCCTGTCTCTGGGCACGTGGGTAAATGTGCCTGTGATATTTCTGAAATGGAATGTCCTGTCACCCCCTTCCTTCTCCTTGTGCAGTGCCTCCCCAAACAGGTGAATTTCGGCTCCCACCGAAAGCAGCAATTGCAGCGTTTAGCCCTGGTGCCAGGCTCTCCCTCTGTGGTCAAGGATTAAACACAATCCATTTAGCGTTTGTTTATTTACGAGCTGGGCTCGGGACTGACCTTTTACAGCTTCGAACTGCCTGCAGAAATCTTGTTTTATGTGATGCACGTGGACACGATGTAATTGCGAGGGTGTCGACAAAGCTGGCTGGGAAGGTGGGAAATGAAATCCTCCCTCAGGTCAGCGCTGCCAGCCTGCACTTCCCAGCTCCTGGCTCATTTTTCCCGGAGCTTTGGGGCTCTCTGAGCTTTCCACACTTCATGATTATTTTCCCTCCTTCCAACGTGTTAGTTTGAGTTTCATGGGCACAGAGTTTACTTGGGAAATTGGGTTGGGGGGATGGGAAAGGGGGGGGGGGGAATGTGCATTTTGTTTTTTTCCCATCTCCCTCCTGGCATTCCCTGTTTTTTTTTTGTGTGTGTCTGTGGTGTGAGTTTGAGGTCAGAAATGCAGATGTATCAGTGTTTCTCCCATGATTCCAACTTGTTGCCCAGGCTTTGGGTTAAATCTCAGTTACTTCCTTGGGGTGACAAGGGGCAGCTTGTGACAGGAGAAGAGTTACCTTAATTCCTTCCTCATAAGTTGTGTGATGCTTTACACCTTGCTCAGTTCATTTTAAACCCTCTAAACCACAGTTTTCAAGGTGTTTCTCTGCTGTTTCACTGTTGGATTGCAAGCTGTGATTGATAGCTCTGGGGGTGAATATTTATTACACTGGGAAGGATGGGATGCTCCACCCAGGCTGGGCTGGGTTGTTTTGGTCTTTTGTGCAAATTATTTGAGCAACATAAACGCTGGTTTTTATCAGATAGGGTTTGGTTTTCAGTCTAGAGTGGTGTCAGCACAGGCCTTAATTAAATTGTGGCTTTTTGGGTAAAATTTATATATCTAGGAACACATCCCTTTCTGTGGGGCTCTAAATCCTCCTGAACTGTTGGTTCTGTGGGGCAGAGCTGTGCTCTCCCATCACCAGAGCAATCTCCAGGCACAACAAGAGTGTGATGGAAATAATAAATAAACTAATAAATCAGTTTTCCTCGGCTCTCAGCCCTTTAAATTGGGGTCAGAAAGAAAAGCCATTGGTGGCAGAAGCAGTGAGGAAACTGCAGTCCCCGCTGTCCCCACGGAGGAGCACGACTTAAAATCACATTTGGCATTTAATTTGGGGAACACAGAGCCAGTGCAAGAGGGGGAGGTGTCAGGCACACAATTAACTCTGATATGAGGCTCTCAAACCGTGGGGCACCTCGGGGAGTGATTTGTCACCACCCTCCCAGAGGGGATCTTTAATTGGTGTGTCATGACATCAAATCCGTGACAATTGTGTTATTGCTGCTGCTGTGGGCCAGGGAACCCAAATAAGGGGAACAAAAGCTCCTGTAGGAATCACACAATATTTTTAAAAGTTCCATCTCTTCTCCTCCCTGTTAAACTTGAGGAGCTCTTTCCACAAACCCACTTTTTGTGATTCTTTCTCTCTTGTTCACACAGAAGTATGGAAATTCATCAGATTGTGGGTGTGGGAGTCCTTCAAGCCCGCAGGGAAAGGTCTTGTCTAGTGGAAGGAGTATTTAAACATTTACAATATTACAGACAAGCAGTAATTGTAGTGCCTGTGAACATCTGTCCAACAGTTATGGACAACTGGGGAGCTTGTGGACATCAAGCTGAATATTCATTCACTTAATACAAAGTTTACATTTGTTTAAGATAAAGTTTGCTTCAGTGTAAAGCTCCTGTGCTGATCTCTTGTGTGTGTTTCCTGTCTTGTGATGCACACTCGGTGTGTGCAGGCAGGGCTCCAGAAGGCACCAGAGGGTTTCAGTTCCTCATAAATAAACATGGCAATAAATGATGGGACCAGCTAATTGGATTTGAGATGGTGGAAAGGGACATCGAGATGTTTTCTTGATACAGTTGTGTCGTGTACAAATGTACAAGTTCTGACTTAAATTAATCAGCTTGACCCACCAGAGGACTTCAAAGGGGGGTGTGAAAGGGGCTGGGCCTCGTGTGAGATGCCCTGCAAACATTTGTTCTGGTACATTTGGTTCTCAATTTACAATGAGGAAGGTTCATTCATCTGCAGAGACATTGCTTAATGGCCTCCATGCAGCCAGAACCTTTATTAAATCACATTTCATGGGAAGGACAGAGCTGCTGAGCACTGGAAGAAGTGGCATTTTAATTAAAACGGTGTTTCTGTTCTAATGGCCGGGATTACATTTCACTCTGACTTCTCCCTCATCCCCAGCTCCCCTGAAACGCCCAAATGTGGATGTTACAGAGCAGCTTCTTCAGCTTGGTTGGCCTTTAGTGTCGACAAGGTCCTTGTGTCAGTGTTTTGTGGGAGTGCTCCTTGGTGTTCTCCCTTCCCGTGGAAGAGAATCCATGGCAGAGACAAGATAATTATCCTCGTTACTCCTGACACGTGTGGTGAATTTATTTGCTTTGAAAATTAACGAATGCCAAATATTTATAAAGCATGAAGAGGTGTGAATGTGATTATGCCTACGTACAATGTTCCAAGCTTGGCCTGGGATGAGGGCAGCATCTTCCCAGTGGAAGGAAAACTCTTCCCCAGCTCTTGCCCTGAGCTTTACATGCCCAGGGGAAACAGTGTAAAAAGCAGGGTGTGTCGAGAAGCTGCTTTTCCTCCTCCTCTTCCCCCTTTCTGGCCCTTTTCCTGCCCCAGTTTGATCCTGCAAGTTCACACAGGTTATTTTCCTTCCTCCAGGTCACTGCTGGGGAGGGAAAAGCCACCAGACTCAGTCCATAAAGGACTAACGTTACCTGCAGCATCTCCAACCGGCCTTGGGCTCAGTCTCAGATGGCCTGGAATGAAATATTTACTATTAAACATTAATCAGGGAGCACAGATGGGTATCAAGTGCTTAGAACTGTGGCAGGGAGAAAAATCTTCAGGATCATTTCCAATATTTCTGTGATGTGATGAAGTATTGAGTTTCCAGCAGTAGTAGAATATTCTGGCGAGTGCTCCAAGAATTGACTGTTCTAAAGGTTCAGTTTATTTCCAGGGAAAGCCCAGAACACCTTCCAGAGGGAGAATGATGGGACTACTGCAGGATCTCAGTGGGAAGGGTTTGGGAAGAGTTTATCATGTGGAGTTCTAGAGGCATAAACAGATTAAAGAAATAATGTGAGTAAGGTGGTTGTAGTGTGGAAAAAGGGGCTGGGTGCTGTGCCATCCCTGTTCTTGCAGGATGAGGGGACAGCCCTGAATGAGGGCCTAATTCCCAGGATTATTTGAAAATAGGACATGTTATGTCCTCTGCGCTCACCAGCGCAGCCAGCAGCACGTTCCTGAGGAGGAATCCAGGGGGAATTGCCAGAAGCCTGAGAGGCTGTGGAGTGAATCCATTTGTACTCCAGAAAGTGCTGATAAAGATGTAAATGCAATCTCATTATTTGCCAGTCTTTAAACTGAGACAGCATCTGATAAGCTGATTGTTTGAACTGTGCTGTGCTGAGCACATCACCCTCCCTCACCTTCCATCCCAGTGGAATTGCTGTGGGATAACTTGTTTGGAATCTCTAATACAGCTGCAGTATGGCCAAATCCAGACATCTCAAAATCCTCAGGGAAGCCTTACTGAACCTTTTTCAAATTCATGAGGTTGATTTGAAAAAAAAAAAAAAAAAAAAAAGGGATTTTAAAAATCAAATTAAAAATTATTATAAATAAATTTTTTTGCTTTGTTTTGTTTTGTTCATCTCTTGTTTGGGAGTTGCACAACCTGGTTTTCTCTGCAACCAGCAGGTTTCACCGTCTACTTTGAGTTAAAATAAGTGGTAAACTGCTGAGGGTGTAAGAACCAGGCCAGATCTCCTCTTGATACACAGAGAAGGAGAAACAGAGGGGCCTTGGACAGGAACGTGATCACAGAGCTGGGTATAAAATGCAGTGGGATATAACTCTGTAACTCAGCCCTGCCGTTACTGGGAGTGTTAATTACTCCATCCTTAACCCTCTTGTGGAGCACAAAGGAGAGTTAAATGCTTTGGCCCCGTGTCAGGCTGCACGTTGGGGTTTCAGAACTTCAAATCTTGGATCTGAAGCAAAGCAGTTTTATGACCTGGCTTTCAGCAGTCAAGTGCTCCATAAATCAGCCTTGCTCTTCCGCCCGTGGGTTTGCACAGCTGATTATCAGCGTGGTTATATCCTAAATAAATTAGTGGGGATCTATCAATGCAATAAAAGCCTGCCTGAATATCAGGTTTAATGAAACCAGGATGGGTAACACCAAGCTTTGAGCAGGGGTTTGGTGCCTCAAGTCTGAGCCATAATCCCTGCAAAGGCACATTTATATCACCAGAAAGTGCAATATATATTTATATATATATATATGTAGGGAGAGAGAGGGAGACAGAGTGTGTGTGCTGTCATAGGGAGGGGCTGAGGAGCTTTTAGGGATTCCTTCTCAGTTTTGATTTTGAGCCTCTGATTTCTGTGCAGGCTCGAAATATCCTTCACAGGGTGTTTGAAAATTGCCCCTTATCTGAGAAAAAGTTTCCCTTGATCACACGAGGCCAATTGGAGGTGCTCACCCTTCAGATGAGGTGGGGAAGGACTGTGAGAGTCAATGGCTCAGGCCTTGGGCTGTGAATTTAGGTTAAGGTTTGGAAGCTGCTGCCCCATTTCAGGCAAAGCCTCCAGTGACAAGGAAGGGATCAGATATGTGTGTGTGTTTGTTCCTCCAAGGCTCCTGGTGTCTGCTGGGCAATAGGAACCATCTCCCTGAATTGGACTGAAAATCCTCCGCGTTTTCTGTGCTGTGAGACTTGCAAATTGTGCAGTGATTAAACAAAATTACCCATTGATTGCTTGGGAAGTGCAGATTTCTCTCCACCAGACTTACACTTTTGTGTGGTGGTGAGGAAGTCAGAGGAGCTCAGAAGACACCGAGGTTTCTGGGTGTACAAAAGCATTTTGTGTTGTCCTGTAGCTGAGCAGCTGAACAGGCTGCAGGTGAGATTCCTGAGGAACTGCCACTGAGAACCCAACCTTCTGTCTTCCTTTGCAGAATGATGAAGTCCTCTGTCCACCCAGAAGAAGATGACTTTGTGCCAGAGCTGCAGAGGAGCATCCACCCCAGGGAGAGGCCGGACTGGGAGGAGACGCTCAGCGCGATGGTAAAACATTTCCTTTTGAGACTCCTCATTTCCACTTCTGACTGTTCTATCCCACTTACACATTTACATTCCCCCAGTTCCAGCCTTTCAGATGGATTGCACAGCCCGAAATGCTTCCCTTCCTCTGGCAGTGTGTCAGGGAGGGGGAAGGAGCACACCCAGCTCCTCTGCCCTGGTAATTCGTGCCCCAGAGCAGGGCTGGGAGCCAATTAAAAGGTCCCTGATGTCACAACGATTTTCAGTCTGCATTAACCTCTTTTTTCAGCGAGACTTCTGAGCATGAAGGCAGCTCCTTGTGAAAACATGCTCTTTGAGACATGCAGCATTGTGGGAGAGGATGATTTTAGCAAAATGCTGGCTCAGTCCACAGCAATAAAAACTCAGGCTGAGAGCAGACCTGCCATCAGAGGGAGCAGAGCTGCAGCAGAGTGAACACAGAGGTGTGCTCTGCTCACAGGCACTGGGCCCAGACACCTGGGTTACATCAATATACATGTTTTCTTCTTAAATGAGTGAAATACCTGCAGTTCCACCTCCCCAGCTCCCTCCAGCGAAGGTGGGATGTTATTTCACTGGCAGCCAGACAGGGCAGTCAGATGAGGGGTTTTGGGGGGTTCACTCACCTCACAGAAGCTTGACCTGCCTTGTTTTGGCACAGGAGTGTCTGGGAGTTGTGTCTTGCTTGTTATTTTCAGATTTTCCAAATTGCCTCATTGGCAAACTAAGCTGGAGGGGGAATTGCCATCTGGGACAGCCCTTGGATGGGGGAAGGTGTGTGATTATTCCAGGACAGCAGTGGTGCCCCTGAGGGTCAGCCTTGGCTGAGATCACTTGGTGGGAAGAGCCACCAATGACAATTTTCCCGTGTTAGATCCCGGCTTCAGCCTGGAAAAGCCATCTGCTCCCTGCTCCTGGAATGCCAGCAGCAGGAGAGAGGGGCTGGATGTGGCTGTGCTGCAGGACAGTCAGAGCCACCTCATGTCTGGGGTTCGTCCCAGTGGGTTATTCAGAGTTTACAGCACTGTCAATAACTGGCTAGGTCATGTGGAGTGGATTTTGGATGAGCTGTTCTTTGTGCAACATTGAGAAGATGGGGGGATAATGAACTCCCTTAGAGCCAGGGAGTCTTTGAACAGGGGGACAGAGTCCTGTGGTTTACTCTTTATAAGCATCATCAAACCATATGTAATACAGTGATAATATTTTGCTCCAAAATTTATTTTCAAGCCATAAAAAGCAACCCAAAGCATAGACATCACCAGTGGTTTTGTCTCTGGTGTCTCTCTGCTTGTGGCTCTGCTTGACTCCTTGGTTATCCACTGTTCATGTTCACTGAATTCCAGAATGGTTTCTGTTGGGAGGGACCTTGAAGACCATCTGGACACCTTCACCAGCCCAGGGTGCTCCAACTTGACCTTGGACACTTCCAGGGATCCAGGGGCAGCCACAGCTTCTCTGGGCAACCTGTGCCAGGGCCTGCCCACCCTCACAGGGAGGAATTCCTTCCCAGTATCCCATCTCTCCCTGCCCTCTGGCAGTGGGAAGCCATTCCCTGTGTCCTGTCCCTCCATGCCTTGTCCCCAGTCCCTCTCCAGCTCTCCTGGAGCCCTTTTAGGCCCTGGAAGGAGCTCTCAGGTCTCCCTGGACCCTTCTCTCCTCCAGGTGAACCCCCCCAGCTCTCCCAGCCTGTCAATTTTGAATTTTTGCCGGTTTCCCTCCCTGTTTTTTCCCCCCTCCTGTGTGGATGTTTTTCCCCTCCCTCCCCCTGGGCCAGCAGTGTGCTCTGTGTGGCAGCACTGTCTGTTCTGATCAGTGCAGCTCAGGCAGCAGCTGCTCCCAGCTGGATGCTCCGACCCCCTGGAGCCAGGAGTGTGCTGGAAGTCCCTGGGTGACATCTCTGTGCTGTCTGCACCCCCCAGGTGTGTCTCAGAGCCCCCACCCGTGACACAAGTTACCTGGCACATCTCATTTGCTCCTGTCTTCTCTCTCATTGAGAATTTACAGTGAAGGGAACCTTCCCCTGCTGGAGGTTGTTGTGCCCATGGACACTGTTCAGTGTTGGTTTTACATTTCACCCTGTTCCTCCCACAGTTAATTCACTATTCACTAACAGTCCCAATTCACTAATTCCCAACTATTCCACAATAGTGGAATATCCTATTATAGCCTATCTATCCCATATCTAATATATCCTAACTATGACACAATAGTCAGTTCCACTAACTATTCCACAATAATCCTAATTCACCAGTTGTCCTATTAATTCACTATTTAGAACAAGTTCTCCCACACAGCCCAGTGACAGCAATACCAAAACTGAACAGTGCACTGTGGAAAAGAGATTTAGAGGGTGGTGATAAACAGGAAAACTCACATCTTGCAGCACAGTGGTTTGGTGTGATGAGAGACAAGTGTGAAGCTACTGAACCTGTATTTATAATGCCTTGGATTTGTGCTCACAAGGGTTGTTTTGACCTCATGGTCCTGTGAATGCAGTGTAGATGTGGAGAAAATCCTCTCTTGCTCATCATGTTTACTGTGCTGAGTGAATCAAATTTGCACTTTCCACCTCTGCCCTGTGTCCAGCCAGAGGTAATATTCAGCTGTAAATATTTGCAGGACCTTGTTCAACACTGCCACTGTTGTGTGTTTAACCAGCACATCTTCAATATTCTGCCTTTTTCTTGATCATTTTAAGCCTGAGATTTCCCTCCCCCCCTCGCTCTGTTCCTTCACTTCACATTTTCAGCAGCTTCTGGTTTAGCCTTGTCCCAGAGGATGCTCCTTCCATGGGTGGTGACCATCTCACAGTGCCAGAATAGATGGAATTTTTGGTTGGTGGTCGCTGAAGTTGCAGATTTCAGGTTTCGGGGGTGCCTGAAGTTCCAGCCCCTGGGGAATGGAGGTTTGGAGAAGTTGTTTCCTCCCCCCCATTGCTCCTCCTGGCAGAGCTGCAGCCCTGGTGGGCTTTGTCACCTCCCATGGATGTCACCTTCTGCCAGGCACTGGGACAGGTGACACTGGGAGAGCTCGGCAAGCCCTGACACAGGTGATGCTTCTTCCCTTTGCCTTTGTAGCTGCTTTTGTGCTTTGGGAAAAGGCCATTTATTGCTCACAGCTACATGAACATGCACAAGTCCTCCCTGCTCTTCCTTCCCCTCTTACCCACAGTATTTTTCAAAGTGCTTATTATTAATTGATGTGAGTGCTTTGTTTCGAGAGCCTTTTCTTGACAGGAAATAAATGGAAGGTCTTTCTAAATGCATGGAGGTTGAGTGACCTCCTGTGCTGTAAATAAAAGTGACAAGAAACTCTATTTTTAATAGTTCTGTCATTGCCAGTTCTTTCTGGGCACCTGAGCTTTGGTCCCTTTGTTGGATGGTACTTTTATCACATTCTTTATGCTTGTTATTTGTATTTTCACCTGCTCCTTAGAACTGCTTGTTTGGCAGGAAGACAAGGGATTTTGTGTTGCAGAAATGGTTGGTTTGGGGAGAATCCCCAAATCCCAGGGTGGTTTGGGTTGGAAGGGACCTTAAAGCGCATCCAGTGCCACCCCTGCCATGGTCAGGGACACCTCCCACTATCCCAGGTTGCTCCAAGCCCCGTCCAAAACCCCTAAAACCATGGCAAGATTATTTCCCACCCTGGTGCCCCCCTGGGTGGTATTTTATGGGATCTGGAAGTTCCACTGCCCATGACAGGGTTATCCCATGAAGGCTGCAGTATCCTCAGGTGTTCCCATTTTATAACCAGGTTGCCTAGGAAAGGTGAGCCTCCAAATTACAGATGGAAAATCCTCCTGGAGCCTTGAATTTGGCAAATGCCTCAGTGTCCAAGAAGGCAGTTTGTACACAGCATCCTTTGGGGATCATGCTGGTGCAATTTTCTTAGGAAAAATAGAAGCCTGTAAATATGTTAGAAAGGCAGAAGGGTTAAAGCCTGTCCTCTGAAGTCCCTGGAATAATCTTAGTTTTTATATCAGGTCAGAGGGGTTCTGAGCTCTGTAGTATTTCCAGCATGTGTTAGGGTAAGGTATCACATCTGGTGGAGGTAATAAAGGCTTTTAATGAGACCTCAATAAATCACTCTGTTAAATCTGGGACGTGAGTGAGGAGAAAACTATTTTTAAATGCAATTTATGGAAGTGTGCAGAGATTAGTGCATTGTAGGAGTTTAAAGGAAGATTTTGTGTCCTTAGTGCAGGGTTTGTTTCTCATTCTTTGTGCAGCACTCAGCCAGTGCTGCCCCAGGTCCTGATGCAAAAAATAGAGTGTGTGGGGTTTCTTTTATAATTATTGTTGGTTGGTTGGGTGGGTTTTAGCTCACAGAACATCAGGCATGTTTCTGATGCAGACTGATAGGAATCCTTTCAGGAGCTGTGGCAAAATCTGAATGAAAAGGGAGCGCGGTGAATCCACTTGCTTGGCCCTGTCAGCTGCAGTGGTTTAAGGAAATGATCTAATTTCTAATTTCAGCAGGCCAGAGAGGTGGTTCTAATACCCTTAAATATGTTAAAATGGACATTTGGATGGTTTTATTCCCGTGGCTTTACAGCTCTTGGTGCTCTGTGTGTGTAGGAGGCACAACTGGAATTTTACAGCTGTGGGAGCTCTTAAGCCACTGTGACAGTTTTGTCAGACTGATCCCAAATTCAGGTGGGTTCTACACCACAGACTCCTTTGGGGAAAAGATGCTTTTGAGCTCTGAATGCCCACCTGGCAAGTTCTTTTTAAGAGTCCAGAGTTTTAAGCTCTCAAATACAAGTGAAAGTTTCAGGAGATCAAAAGCTGGAATTCTGGTTTTTGAAGGGCTTGGATAGTTCAGTAGGAATGGACTTTAGAATTGTGGAATATCCTGAGTTAGAAGGGACCCACAGAGATCATCCAAGTCCAACTCCTGGCCCTGCACAGACACCCCAGCAATCCCACCCTGCCCCCAGGAGTGTTGTCCTGGTGCCCTGGCAGGGTTGGATGCTGCCTTTAGATATTCCCCACCTAAACACTCCAGCAATTGGGGTCACTGCCTTTGTTAAACTCTGTGGAAAATGTTCCCTAAAAGTCTGGAGGTGGGTTTTGTGCTGGTGAAGGTTCTCAGGGGGTTTCCCTTGCCTGGATCAGTGGGTCAGCATTGTGTTCACGCTGCACAACCTGCAGGGTGTTTTCTCTGCCCAGCGTTTGGCAGCATTTTAAAGTGGTTTGTTTTTTTTTTTTTCAGCTTTGGCTGTGTGGCAGGAAGGCACCAGAGATAAGGAGGGGACAGAAATGGGATTTCAGGTGGTGTGTTGAGGTGACACAAACGCTGTGGGACCGTGCAGGGCAATAATATTTTGCTCGGAGCAGTCGTGTCTGGCACTGCACCAGTAACCTGTATTTCCTTTGCAATCCACACAACTTGTTTTCCTCGCTCTTGCTGCACGAATCCAGGGTTTTTTCCCCTCGTTAAGCCTTTGGCAAAGGTTTGTGTTGCTGTGTGTGTGGCTCTGTCTCTCCCTCTCGGTTAGAGAGCCCTTTTTATTCCCCGGCCTCGCTCCCAGCACGGAGCTTGTCCCCGAGAATCTTTGGAAACTGGGACAATCACTTAATTGGCACGTTGGCTTCCATTCGGGTTTGCCAATTAAATGAGTTCAATTAAGGCAGAATGGATACCGTATTTTTGGCAGGAAGTGTGAATTCATAGCAATCATTTCATTTCCATAGGCAGTGCTATGGCAGCAGTAGTTTCTGGTTACATTTACTGGCCTCGAGGTGGGTGAACTCTTGCAGTGTTGAGACAGGAGGCAAACGTTCTCTTTTCTAAATATTTGTTTGAAAATCTGTTTATGTGCAACATTTAGGAAAGAAGGGACCATTTAGAGTTTGCTGAGGCTGGAGCAGTGAGGTTTGTGGCTCACCAGCATCACCAGTTTTAATGCACCCTCCAGGTTATTAACACTCCTGAGCCCTGGATCAGGATTCCACTGTCACGACGTTCCTCCTGTTTCCTCCTACCCCGTTCCAAAGCTGAGCTCTTTCTATGTGTGTTTTGCTGTCCCAGTATGAAAAATGTTATATTTGTTTGAAATGTACTTATTTGGGAGATAAAACCTGTAATTTCTTTCTTTGTCAGTCACTTTTCTCCGGTCCCAGGTGCTTAAAAATAAGGTGGAACATCCAGGAAAGGAATGTGGCTTATAAGTGGTTGTTTTTATTTGGGTTGTTTGTTTTAAAATCAGTGTTCTGGGCTTCTTAGTTACCCTAATGCAGGAAAAAGATGGAGCAGGTTTTGAAAGGCTATAAATGGTTTGCTCATCAATAGTTTGCTCATCAGTCCCCTTCCACTCCTCACCCCCAAGTTAACCCCAAGAGACAAACAAAACAAGACTTTGTCTTGCTGAATATTGTAGGCATTAATTTTTTTGCCATGATTCAGCCTTCTTAATTATGAGGTGATGAATTATTCCCTGAAGACACTGGTAATCTTTAACCTGACTTTTTTATTGAAATCATCCCCTGCAGTTCTGCTTTGCTACCCCATCATTGGTCACTGCTGTGCTGGGTAGGTCTACCTGATGGTCTTTGGTGTCTGATCAAATCTCCTGGTTGCCAGGGCACAGATGAATCACAGAGTCCCAAAATAGTTTGGGTTGGGAGGGACCTTGAAGCTCATGCAGTACCACCCCCTGCCATGGCAGGGACATCTTTCACCAGCCCAGGTTGGTCCAGCCTGGCCTTGGACACTCCCAGGGATCCAGGGGCAGCCACAGCTTCTCTGGGCAACCTGTGCCAGGGCCTGCCCACCCTCACAGCCAACAATTCCTTCCCAATATCCCATCTATCCCTGCCCTCTGGCAGTGGGAAGCCATTCCCTGTGTCCTGTCCCTCCATCCCTTGTCCCCAGTCCCTCTCCAGCTCTCCTGGAGCCCCTTTAGGCCCTGCAAGGGGCTCTCAGGTCTCCCTGGAGCCTTCTCCTCTCCAGGTGAACCCCCCCAGCTCTCCCAGCCTGGCTCAGAGCAGAGGGGCTCCAGCCCTGGGAGCATCTCCGTGGTCATTTATTCATCAGAGTCCTGCTCTGACCCACCTGAGTGACAGCAGGTCATTCCTGGGGGGTGATGTCCCCTCGGATGTGCCAGCAGTGTCCCCTCTCCTGTGGAAGGTGGCTCTGGGGGATCCTGCCCAGCCAGGTGTGGGATCACAGGCCAGGCTTTCCCCAGAACCCTTGGCCAGAGTTCCTGAGGTGACCCTTTTTGGTGTGTTGCTCGGAGTTTATGGCACATTCCCCCTCTGACTGTGCTGTTCAAGGGTTTGTCAGTGAGTTTGTCAGATCCCAGATTTGTGCTCATGCCATTGGAAACAGCTCTTTGTAAACCAAACCTGAGCCCACATAAATATAAATTCCTGTTAATTGTCCTGACTCAGACTCTGGGGTTAAATGCCAGGCTGCTGGTTTTTCCACTTCCCCATCTTTCTCCTGCTGCACTGGGAGAACTCTGGAGTTGCTAAGAGGATTTATCCCTATAACATAACCCCACATTGTTATTTGCATAATCACTGCTGTGGCCAGGGACTTACAGGAGCGGGATTTGCTCCTTTGAGGCTGAATCCATCCCTGTCAGTTTTTGTGTGATGAGAAATTGCTTTCTACCAGAACAACCCAAAGCTCCACTTGTCCCCTTTTATACCCAGGCTTTTTTAGCATCCCTCCTCCCTCTGGGCAACAGCAGCCTGTAGAATGAAACAGGGGCAGGGATTTTGGGGGGGCTTTTTTTTTTTTATTTAATTTTTTTTTTTTTAACTAACAAAAAACTGAAATCAAAGTATTGTGCTCTGGGGCTTTTCTCTCCCAATTTATTTTGTAGGCTGCGCAGGAGAAGGGCTTTAACCCTGGCTGCCTTTCCCACGCATATTGTATGTGGGATTTTTGTTCTTAAAGAAAGTACATTCCTGAGCCAGTGTGCCTTTGTGTGAGGCTTGTACTGTACCCTGCAGCTCCTGGGCTTTGGGAATGGTAATCAGGCCTCACTGTAGGAATGGCAGATCCCAACGTAAAGCTGTTAATGCTGACCTCAGAACCAACCATTCAGCTCTGCCTGGTGCATCTCTGAAACCATTGACTCCCTCAAAAAAAATCCAAATGTGGGACTGCTTTGCTGGAAATAATTTGGGTGGGGGGCCCTTGGATTTATGTGCAGAGAATCAGTGAAAAGTCCCTGTGTGTCCTGAAGCCTCATGGGGGAAACCCTGTCAGGCAGTGAAAGGAACCTGCTGTGCAGAGGTGAGTTTTTGGTCACAGGGACAGCAACAGTGCCCAAAGTGGGTCCTCAGAGCTGCCAAGCTGCTTATTCCACGTCTGGGATTCCACTTCACTTGTTTTACATGGGAGCTGGAGGTGGTTTAACCACATATCCGTGAGCTGGAGAGCTTTTGTTTTGAAAACATAGTAGGTGAATAGTTAAAAATTTACTCGTTTCAGGGTGATCCTTTAAACTGTGGTAAATGGATGCCCTGGACCAAGTCCTTTAAGTCTCAGGAATGAGAGGTTGCCTTAATTTGCCAGCTCATGGCAATGATTAAAAGTGATTTTTCGTTTTTGTTTTGTTATTTTCCCCTCCCTGTTGGAGGGGAGAAGCTGGAGTAGAAGATGCACATCCTGTGTGGTCCTTTGATAGGGAAGACCTCCCTGTTAACCATCAGTGAGTACTGCCCAGAACAATTCAGCGTTGACAGAGGACGTGGAAAATGCCATTAAAACTTCTAAACTCAAAAAAATGACGCACAATCAAGTGTTTTCTTTATTGAGTGCAGGTTTCTGAGATGTGGGGTCACACTTTCCTGACTGGGAGCACTGGTCATTTTTCCAGTGGCTTTCCCTCCGCTGCCATGCCAAATTTGAAAGGTTTCTCATCCTGCTTGAGCCTTTCTGTTGGATCTCAGAGCTGTTCCCTCTCTGGGTGGTTGTGGAACGTGCCCGTGCTGCGCTCTGGTGATGAGAACACGAACAGCACTGAGAGAGTCCTGAAAATCAAACAGCTCCAGAAGGATTTGGGCTGGAAGGGACCTTCAAGCTCATCTAATTCCACCCTTCCACTAGACCAGGTTGCTCCAACCTGACCTTGAACCCTCCCGGGGCTGGGGCAGCCACAGCTTCTCTGGGCAATGAAGAAATGCAGAATGGGAGGGGGATATTTAACTTGATTTTTTATGTCTTTGGTAAAGCTGCTGTGGTATAACGAACACATATTTTTGTTTAAATGGCATTCTCAGACCTGGGTGCCTAAACCAGGTGCAGTTCTTCATTTTAAATGTGTCCAGATATCTCTGAAAAATGCAGCTACAGTGTGTAACGTCACGCAGACGTGCTGCTGGAAAATACTCAGGGAATTCATTTACTTCCATTAAATGAACCCATGGAAAGTGGTAACGTGAAGAACTTGGAAATACTTGCATTTCCATCGTGCTGCTCCTGTACCCTGTACATCCATTCCCATCCATTTCTGCTGCTCAGGACAGTGACCCAGGTGCAGCCTTGCTGTGCTTGGCCCATCTTCATCCTTTTGGGGATAAATTGGGACCTTTTCCTCTGGAGTTATTTGTAGCAGCCTGGACATGGTGACTTTTAGTTTAGTGAAGCATTTTGCCTTTCCTTCCTTGACTTATTTATTGTGAACAACCAGTTGTGGCAGAGAGAGCTTTCCCTCCCTGGAGTGTTTTGGAGGCTGGGGAGCACGAACCTGAGATGGGCCAAAGTTCTTCCTTCACTGTGCTCCAGGTGAACTCCTCAGCAGCTATGGGTGGTTTGGGTTTTTTTTCCCCTCTCTTTGTTTTTTCCCTCCAAGAAAATGAAGGGGAAATGAAGATGATGTAAAGGAAAGACTGTCATGGAAACGGAGCAGCATTTGGAACCAGCTCTCTGTTTTTAGAAACAAGGCCATGTGCTGAAAGAACCCGGAGCAATCTGGTCCCTCCAAACTGGTGTTGGTGAGAGACTGACAGTAGGAAGAGGAATAAATGTTAGTGCCTGTGTAATAGCTACTCCTGGATTAAATTCCTGCCTGCAGAAATCCCACCTGGACTCAGTGCCCTGGCTCCATCCTGACCTGCTGAGTCCTGTGTCCTACCCATGGTACCTCCTCAGGGCTCTTCCTGTAGCATTGGGGAAAGCCAGTTATGGGATCACTGGTGGGATTCCATGTATTCCATGGCATTCCATGTAGTATTCCACGTTTCTTGTGCATCCCAGTGTAAGCTCCTGGCAGCAGGAGGAGGCTGTGGCTTCGGCATCGCTTTGATATTCTCCCCTGTCGAGGATCCCAGGGTGGAAATTCCATCCCATCGTGTTCACTGGGCTGTTGTCTGCGGTGTTCCACGTATTTTCAGGCTGTGTTACGTCTCTGGATGTGAGGGAGACAGGTTGACATGTTTTCTGATAAATGCAAGGAGGCTTTTGGAGAGAAAATCCTTTCATATTGTGCAGCGGAATCGGTGGATATAAATTATTTATGACTCAGGTTTTGTGTGCTGGAGAGCACAAAGCTGAAGTTTCCCAAGTCGTGGTTATAAATAAAAAGACCAGAAATTTCAAGTGCTTAAAGCTGAACAGGCTGATCTGGGAGAGCTCCTGGATTGTGCACGTGGATTCCCAGGGAGTTTGGCTGTGACACTTGGACATCCCCAGGGAAGGGAACGGAGCTGGGAAGGGGCTGGAGCAGCAGGAGGGGCTGAGGGAGCTGGGGGGGCTCAGCCTGGAGAAAAGGAGGCTCAGGGGGGACCTTCTGGCTCTGCAATCCCCTGACAGGAGGGGGGAGCTGGGGGGGTGGTGGGCTCTGCTCCCAGGGAACAGGGACAGGAGGAGAGGGAACGGCCTCAAGTTGCAAGAGGGGAGGTTTAGTTTGGATATTGGGAACATCTCTTCACTGAAAGGGTGGTGAAGCATTGGAATGGGCTGCCCAGGGCAGTGGTGGAGTGACCATCCCTGGAAGTGTTGGGAGAATATGTGGATGTGGCCCTTGAGGACATGGTTTAGTGGTGACCATGGTGGTGGTGCTGGGTGATGGTTGGACTTGATCCTAAAGGTGTTTCCCAACCCTAACAGTTCTGGGATTCTGAGATCCATCAGGGACAGACAGGCAGCTGCTCTCCCAGGATGGCTTTAGAGCAGAGGGTTTGGTGGGATCCACCTGCCCCAGAGTCCCTGCAGGAATCTGTGACAAAACACTGAAGGTCTCAAATATTGTCCTGCAAGTGGAGCCTTTGGTGGGAGAATTCCTTAGTTTGGGGGAGGTCGGTGAAGTGGTGTCACTGAAAACCCTCCCCTGGAGAGCTGAGAGGCCTGAGGGTGCTGATCAATCATTTTCCTGTGTTCTGGAGCCAGTTGTGGTTTCTTTACCAGGTTCCAGGTTGGTGCAGCAGTGACACCGAGCTGGGAAAAGGGGGCTGAACAATTTGCATAAACAGATTTGCTCTGCAATTACCAGGTTTGCTCAGTACAGCCAGGCATGGAGAGCAGGCAAGGGAGAAGCCACTGGTGATGCCAGGTAGCTGACTTTCGGATGTAAATAATCCAGCTGTTTCAAAATGGTTTTAAAAATGAAATTACCGTGACACAAAGCACAAAAGATGACAAATCTCATTTGGAGGGTTTGGAGGGTGACTTAGGGTGACATTCTGCATGCCAAGTTTAGGACCAAAATAGGTGCAAATTAGGGGTAAATACATAAATGTATTTTATGTAGCTGTGTGTCTTTGGTTTGAATGGAAAGGAGTTGTGGTTATTTAGGAGTAATAGGGCTGCTAAAATTGCAGTAAGTTTCTATTTTGGTATCTGTCTCCTCACCAGGTTTTTTTTTCTGGTGTTGGTACCTCCTTGTAAAGATTTCAGCTTGCACAGGATCAGTTCTGCCCTTTCCCCTCAGCTGGGAGCCTTGGAGAGCCTTGCTCTGCAGCAGAGTCCAGAGAGCTCCGGCCTAACTGGGGAAGTTAATTAGTGCATTAATTACCGCACCTCATTGTGGTCCAGTTAAATGGACACAGGCTGCTGGAAAGGGGACAGGCAGAGCTCTCTCCTTCCAGCCCAGTTTGGACAGAGCTCAGCTGGGAAGAAGAGGATAATACAAGTTTTTCCAAGGGAGCTGCTGGCATTTGGGGCTCCGGAGGTGTGAGCTGTGCCCACGCTGTTTGAGTCACATCCAGGGTAGTCTGTGCCCACTGCTGCAAACTGGCTCCAAGCCCACGTTTTCTGTCAGATTGTTTATCCATTTTTATATCCCACCAGCTCCTACTGCTGATGGAGGAGAAAAAACTATTTTTCTTCCTACAGAAATTCTGTTCCTTTAGAAAAATTAGGCAAGCACATCCAGCTTTGCCTTAAAGCAGCTTATGGGAATGGCACATTTATTCCCATAATTAGTTATTTTCTGATGTAAAAGACCTGTAAGGTTTATTAAATTGGTGATCCTCTTTAATGCTAAAATTCACAATGGGACTCTCAAGTGTCCTGAAGTAATTGTGTGCTCAGTAGGAGTCAGGCAGCCCAGGACAGGTTTATTTAAGGGAATAAATGCTGTCCTTGTTTTCCTTTGGTGAGGATCATCCTGGAGTCCCTTTGCCAATGGCTGCTCTTGCAGCCTGGTTGGTTGTGTGCAGAGAAGGCCACCAGGATGAGTTAAAGGGATGGAGCAGCTCTGCTGTGAGGAAAGGCTGACAATATTGGGATTGTTCAGCCTGGAGGACAGAAGGCTCTGGGGTTACCTCATTGTGGCCTTGCAGTGCCTGAAGGAGCAACAGGAAAGGTGGAGAGAGACAATTTACAGGGGGCGGGAGGGACAGGACACAGGGAATGGCTTCCCAGTGCCAGAGGGCAGGGAGAGATGGGATATTGGGAAGGAATCCTTCCCTGTGAGGGTGATGGGGCCCTGGCACAGGTTGCCCAGAGCAGCTGGTGCTGCCCCATCCCTGGAAGTGTCCCAGGCCAGGTTGGACAGGGCTTGGAGCAACCTGGGCTGGTGGGAGGTGTCCCTGCCCATGGCAGGGGGTGGCACTGGGTGGGCTTTAATTTCCCTTCCCACCCAACCCATCCTGGGATTCCATGATTCTGCTGCAGCTGTGTGGAGCAGGGGAACTGCACCCAAAGCCCCCTTGTGCCTGGGGACTGGGACAGGACCCTCAGCAGATGAGGGGGTTGTGGCTCTGCCCTGAGCCTGTCTGGAGCTCAGGGGGGATCAGTCCCTCCCTCTGCTGCTGCTGATGGTGATTCACAGGCATGGAACCACTGGGGGTGATCTGACACCAGGGCAGTCATCCCTTTAATAATCCTGCCAGTAGAAAATGGATTGGATGCATTACTTTTTTTGTTCCAGGCCTGTAAGAACAGGAATGCTGCCCTGCCTTTCTTCCTCTTCATGAGCACTCTCTCTTTGGGATGTTAGTCCTGGTTTGTAGTGCACTGTAAAGCAGAAAAAAGGCTCATTCAGCTGGTCTCACCCACATCACTGATGGTCCCTCTCCCCCAGCATCAGGGACCATGTTTTTCTCCTCCTGCTCTGTGAAGTCTGTGCTGAGCTCGCCGTTTGATCCCTGCTCTCTCTGCCAAAGCCTCACTTGAAGCCCCTCGTTCCTCTGGAGCTCAGGGCTGGCACAGCAGGAGGAGCCCCTGGAGTGTTTCAGAGTGCCTGGGATGGAGAATCCAAGCCCAGCTGAGCTCATGGCTCAGGAAAGAGCAGCTGGAGGAAGGAGAGGATGGGAAAGTGTGACAGAACAGAAAGGAGGGAGTTTGGAGTTGTGACCTCACTGAAGTGATTGAATCTCGGTGATTGAGGAGTTCTAATATCTTCATGCACTTAAACCAATAGCTTCAAACCTCGATTTTAAAAGGTCACCTCCCACACAAAAGCAGCTCTGGCATTAACTTGGTTTTCCACTGTGTGAGCTGTCCAGCTGCTTCCAGTGCCTCTGCACAGATGCCTGGAAAACCAGGTACTCAACGAGGAGCCAGAGTGTGGAGTTTGGGAATGCCTGTTTGACTCCCACCCCTGGAAATCTGCCCCTTGAAGAAGCAGAAGCAGTAATGAATTAAACACTGGATTTCACTGTTATTGCTAGGAATTAGCAAGTCTTTGCAGCGTGGCAGAGAGATCTCCACTTCCAGGATCGTCCCATCCACGATCCCAATCCCGAGGGTCGGTTTTCCTCCTTAAAAAAGGCAGGAGCACGACTTCTTGGCACACGTGGGGTTTGCTGTACTTCAGAGCAGACAGGCTCCTGCTCAGCAGGGAGATGTGCAGAGCTTGCAGCCACATTTTAACCCCCTTTTCTCCCTGTTTTTGCAGGCCAGAGGAGCCGATATCCCCGAGATCCCGGGGGAGCTGCCCCTGCGCTCCTGCGGCAGCACCGCCAGCATGAAGGTGAAGAATGTCAAAAAGTAAGAGCACATTTCTCTGATTCTCCTGCCCTTCTGGGTTTACTCTCCTGGGGTTCAGCTGTTGCGCTGCAATACAGGGAATTCAGCAGCGATTTTTCACAGTTACCTTCATCAGAGCAGCCGAAATCCGTGTGAAACTGAGGGAATTCGGACTGATGTAATCCAAAAGTGGGGATGGGAGAGGTTCTGCTGTTCTCTCACCTGTTTCTGGCCACAGAAGCAAAGCTTGGTAGAGTTGTGAACCTCACTGTTACAGTGTTGTTCATTTTTCTGTGATTTCTTCCTGAAACTGGAAAAAAAAAAACAGAGAGAAAAAATTTGAAGAGAAGCCCAGGCAATGTGTAAATGAGATCATTTTCCCTGTCTCCCTATGCTCTGGAAAGCTAAACCAGGACAAGTGGGTGGCCTAGATATATTTTTCTTTTGATATTTTTTCCTCTTTTCTTCTCTTTTTGCATTCTTTGTGTCTTCATTTGAATGGACTCTTCCCAATTTTTCCTTTCAAGGGATATTTTTTCTTCTCTGATCCCCCAGGTTGTTTCTTTTTTTCCTGTGGGTTTATATACTGTATTTCTCTCTCTGATTGTCTCCCAGAGACTGTACCCTAAGTTATCCTTCAGCTAAGGTTTTGAACCTGCAGCGGGGATCAAAAATAATCAATATTACTTTGCTGAAAGTGCTGACTCGAGGCCCAGGACGCCCCAACATTGATCCATCTGCGCCTCCAGCTCCCCTCTCCCTGGTGCTCTGCTGTGAGGGAAGTGGCTCTTTGTTCTAGTGCTGAGCAGCCAGATGCTGCATCTCCCTTCCCACTTGTATTCCCGTGGGAAGAGAGAGCAAGATAATGACAATCTCATTGGCTCCCCACCAGAAATATCTATAGGAGTCTAGAATAGCTTCAGCAGAAGCAGGAGCATGTGCAGAGCCACAGGATCTCCCTGTCAGCCTCTCCAGGGTAGCTGGAGACACTCGGGAATAATGATGCCTGACTTGTGGATTTGAAAGAGGCAAAGGATAAATAGAGTTTGTTCTGCACCCTCAGATACATCCCCCCGGGACTGATGGGCTGTGATGCCTTTCACAGGTAAAACTTGTGCTTTCCTTGTGTCTCGTGTAAGGCTGTGGATGTGCATTTGTGGAGCTGCAGCTGCTTGTCCCCGCTCCGTGTCCCCAGGCTGCTGGTGTCGCTGGAATGCCACAGGGTTCTGTAGGGATGCAGTGGGCTCTGGTGGTGCTGGAATGTCACTCAGTTCCCCAGGGATGCAGTGGAAAAGGCACTTGGCGTTTCACTTCTCCTCTCTCCCTCGGTTCCTCTCCCCACTGTTCTGGTGCATCACATCAACCCACCCCTCTGTTCCCTTGGCTTCAGGATGACAAAGTGGTTATTTATCCTTCTGTTCCCTTGGCTTTGGGATGAGGAAGTTGCTGTTTTATGCCAGTGTTTTGTGCCAGTGCTCTGCATCCATCTCATGGTGTGCTCTTGGTGTGCTCCAGGTTATCCTTCACCAAGGGGCACTTCCCGAAGATGGCTGAATGTGCACATTTCCACTACGAAAACGTGGATTTTGGCAACATACAGGTGAGTCCCACGTTTCCTTTGTATCAAAAACATCCTTGGGCTTGGCTGCCAACTGACCTGGTGTGGAGGAGGAGAGGGGCCTGCCCTGAGCTGGCTGCCAAATGTTCAGTAAGAAGCCAAAGCAGTAGAGCCTTTGTTTGGAATTGCTTCCGTGTGCTGGGCCAGAACGTGCTCTCAGCCACGTGGAGCTCTGCTTTGAGCTTGGAGATGGTTTTATTCCCACTGGATTTGACTGATATCACTGTTTAAAGGCTGCATCAGACATTCCTTATTGACTCATCCGCAATCACTGCATGTGCATTTTCAGTTTGTGTGTGTGTGATTAAACAACTGTGTGAATGGATTGATGTGAATACAAATAAATCAACATCCCTCTGCTCCCAGAGCTCTGCATTGTGCATTGCAGCAGCTGTGTCATCAAAATCCAAGGCAGTGCTGCATTTCTGGGAGTGTGAGGCTCTGCTCCTGTGTGATCCACCCCTCAGGAACACAGGCAGGAGCATTTTCCACGAGCAGCACCAGGGAGGGCTCAGACCCAGCAGCCCCTGCTGGTTCTCACAAACAGGGCACATTTTGTTCTGCACTTAGAGGAGCAGAAATGCCTCCAGCATCTGCCAGGCAAAGAGAGGTTACAACCTTTTCATTTGTAAAACATTTCCTGCAATCCAGAGTGAATAATTTACAGCCCTTCCTGCTGTAGTACTTGACAGCTTTGCAGGCACCATTTGCAGCTGTTTTTTTTTTTTTTTTTAAACTCTGTAAGATTCCCACTGAGGAGGAGCTTGGTCCTGGTCAGGGCTGGGATGTGCTGCTGCTCACACCTCGTGGCTCTGAGCAGGTGAGCTCTGAGTGGGGCAGACACTGAGCAGAGTGGTCACTCAGAATGCTGGACACAGAGCTCTGTGGCTGCTGGGCAACCAGCAGTCCCTGAAAACTCTGTTGATTATCATTTTCTGTGTGTGGGAACAGCGTGATCCATGTCCCTGGTTTTTGTTTTTGTTTTGTTTTGTGTTGTTTTTTTTTGTTTGTTTGTTTGTTTGTTTGTTTGTCTCCTGGTAATTTGCTGATTTGACAGCACTAATTTTCCAGTCATTTTTGGGGAGCAGGAATGGACACACAGGTGTGTTCTGCCTCCTGTGCTCCTCTGAGTTCTCCTTTCCATCCCTCAGCACAGTGTGTGAGCTGGAGAGGGAGCACAACCTGTGCATGGCACCAGCATTTATGACAAACAGTTTAATTCTTCTGTGGGTTTAAGCATTTCCTGGGATATTTTCAGGATGGGAGGGTTGATATGATGAGATTTCTCTACTTGTGAGAGGGAGAAGTAAAATCAGATAATACATCCTTCCCCTGCTTTCCTGTAGGATGTTCTGGTGGGAAGTTCTCCCAAGCAAGGAAGAGTCTCACCCTGGTTTTTGTGGTGTCATTGCTGCTCCTGCAGCTTCCCATGCTCCTGCCCAGTGATCCATCAGCTGTAAGCAGGGGAAGTCTGCCTGAAAAATGGCAACTGGGGAAGGATATAGCCCAGGAAGGAAAAATGGTGTTGATTATTGAGCTGGATTATTGGTTCTCTCAGCCCCTGAGTGTCTCCTCTCTGTGTCTGTGCTGTGATTCCAGAGGGACAGTGGCTGATGGCAGTATGGGAAGCACTGTCCTAAAACTGAGACTGTGTGTGTGTTGAGAGGCCAGTTCTCTGCTCCCACCACATCATCCTCTGCAAAACCCTACATGTTTAAACTGTTTGTGCTCCTAAAGCAAAATTGGTGCTTAAATAAGTGACTCAGGCCCTCTGTGCCTCTCACTCCTTCCTTTTCCTGAGCAACACTCCTGGTAGGTCCCCTCAGTGCAGTGACTTTTCTAAATGGTTAAAAAACCTCCCCAGAACAAGAGCTTTGCTCCTGAAATCCAGCAGAGTAAGGCACTGCAGATCTGCCTTGGAAGACCAGTGTTAATGGTGAAAGAAATGAAAGCTGTTCACACAACAGCAGTATTAGTTTACAGATTCAAAAATAGCTCCACACGGGGCTCATCCATTTTAATCAGGTTGGAGGCTCCTTTGTGCTCCCAAGGTGGAGCAGGGAATGGCAGTGGGCTGGAGTGATGGGAAGTGACAGCTTGGCACCTAATAGCAAATTACTGAGCTGCATCTGAGGGCTGGTGGGTGGAAACTCCTCTCAAAATCTATTCACTGTTAGAAAATTTGCATGGGAGAAGTACAGTATTATGTGGCTGTGTCAGGAATTGTGTAATGCTGTCTATTAACAGCCTGGCCAAATTTCAGGTTGTTTTGTAACGTTTATGTCACTTATTATGTGGTGCAGGAGGTATTAATATCCTGGCATTTCACCTCGTGGGGCGTTTTAAAATAACTTGCTGAGATGCAGAAGAAAGGATTTGTTCTCCTCTTATCCCAGCGCCGTGCCAATGGAGCAAGGTGCATTTTGGGGGGCTTTTGCTCTTCAGGAATGTTCTGCCAGGCTGCTCTGACAGCAAAGATTTCCCCTTCTCTGTGGTTGTCAGCAAGGCACGTGTTGCACAGGCAGGAAATTGCTGGTTTACCAGCTGATGTCAAAGCTGGAGTCACAGGTTGGGCTCCACAGGTTGCATCAGCGCCCAAAACCCTCTGGTGTTTCGCTGAAATACCTTATGGTTATTGCTGCAATTGCTTTTTAAGGCTGCATGATTGATTTTTAATTTATAATGAAAACCCAGGTTGTGCCCAATAGATGCATTGGTGGTAAGTCCACACAAAAATCTCTGTACAAACAGAAGGTCATTTCCAAGTGGTTAAACTGCATTTGTGCTGAAGACTGTCTGGAATTAGACCTGTAAATTGATAAAAATACACACTTGTCAGCAACAGCACTTTGCATGTAGGTAGTGCAAACTTTGTTTCATATCTCTTGGTCTTCTCTCAGGTTTGTGAAAAAATAACTGAAAATAACTCATCGAGTGTGGGACCTTTTGAAGCAGCTTCGAGTTCACCAAGTTTAAAAAATGTGACATAGAGCCCCATATCCTCTTGTCTGCATTAAGAACCAACTCTAGACTGAGTTAAATTTCCCTTATCATTTAAAAAGACATGAATACAATTCAATAACTGTATGCTAAAAAAAGGTTGCAGTATGGTTACCCAGACTGTGTGTGGTTACCCAGCTTGGGCTGGGTTGGCTCTGCTGGGCTACTTCTCTCTTTATCTCTGCTGCCTTTCCATGATTCCTGGCCAGTGCCTGGCTGTGATGCCTCTCCAGAACATCCAGTGGAACTTTAAATGAGTTCACAGTCTGTCCCTAAGGCAGCTTAGGAATGATTCTCCCTCCTTAACATGGTGCAGATTGGTGGTGACTCAGGCACAGGGTGGGATTTTGGGGTGTCCTGTGCAGGGCCAGGAGTTGGACTCAGTGCTCCTGGTGGGTCCCTTCCATGATTCTCTGAAATGTGGTTTTACTTTATTAGTGCTCTGTGCCGTTAATACAAACAGGAGAAACGGTGCTCAGGTATTCCATAAATATCTTTACTTCCTGCCAGAAATAAAGACTCTGTTCTTCCCTTGCAAGAATCAGGAAATTATCCTTAGCTGGGGAGGTTTTGGTGATGGAACACGGAGAGCTGATCAGCTCTGTGCCTCCCAGACAATATTCTTTGCTCCCTGAAAAGCCCATAGCTGAAGGAAGTGCTGTAATGCACGTTTATATCTCTCCAGCATCTCTCATTTGACACAGATTTGTCCCTTCAAACAGCACAGTCTCTGTCTCTCTGTGTTTGCTGCTTTCTAAAAATAACCCCCCCTGTCGAGGCAGGGCTGGGCTGGGGGATGGAAGATCCTCTCCTTATCTCCCAGCTGTGGCAGGGCAGTGACAGGAGCGTGTTATCAGCGGCAAAGGAAGTATTTGAAGCACAATCACTTCCTGCTGCAGAGGCATCAGCTGCCAGGAATTCCTGTCGGGACAGGGAGCGCTGTGTGCTGAGGGAATGCCTTTGGCACAGCCTCCCTCCAGCCAACCTTCAGCTGCACTTCCCAGAGAGCAGCCCAGCCCCTCTGTGCCTGCTGTCAGCAAAGCCTGCTCAGATGATGTTTCTCGGGCTCATCCTTTGGTTTGCCTCTTTCCTTGTCTATATTAAATGTTCCAGGGAAGGGGGGGATGTGCTCGGGAAGGCGTCTCTGTTAATCAGACGGGAGGGTTTTTTTTTTTTACCTGAGATGAATTGGAAAGGAAACAAAAGTGGTGGAGCCTGAGCAGATCCCCTTGAGTGGAGTTCAGTGGGGTGGTTTATGGAGTTTGTGCCACTGTTCTTTAGATCAGCTGGAAAAAGCAGGGGTGGGGAATGCTCCCTGCCTGAGGTTGGAGAGCTTGGCTCGAGTCTCTTTCCATCAGGGGGTTTTATCCCGAGCCTGCAGTGCAGGAGGGCTTGTTCATCCCCCAGCTCTTCTGTGGGCACGATGCTTTCAGTGCCTTGGCACTGCTGAGCAGCCACAGACTGCGATGTCTTCATTTATTCCACCCATTTGCAAAGTGTTTAAGAAGGGAAAAAATATTGACTTTTAAAGGCAAAACATGAAGCAGCAGTTCCCTGCCCAAATCCCTCTAAAGGATGGGAGTGCTTAGTAAAAACCACGAAAGTTGGCCTGAATTTTGGTGTTTTGGTGGTGCTGTAAAAGACAGTTTTGCTGGGGTTTATTTGTCTCTGTGGACTGCATGTGAAGAGAGGCTCCTTTTAGTCCTTCATTTTGGCTGCTGCTCTTCTCCTCCCAAAATGACCAGGCTATATCCTGAGAAATTCCCCCTTAAACCAAGACCTTCCCCTCCCATTCCCCATCTTTTCCATGTGGCCTCTTGCCTTCCAAAGTGGTGGTGGTGGATGTTGCTCTGAGGACGTGGGTGTATCAAAATCAACTGTTCAGAGTGTAGGTGGGAACTGCTTCTGTGAGCTTAATAATTCCAGCCACAGCCTCCTGCCAAGACCAGCAAATGTGACAAATTTGGAAAGAAATCCCTGGGGTTTTGCAGTGGAAGGATGACTTTGAGTGTGGAGTTGTGACCCTGATCCATAGGGGAGTCTCCAGCTCCGTGTGTTCCCACATGGAGTTACTGCCAGGTCATTTCTGAAGTGGATTATACACACTTTGCTCCCTGTGACTGGCAGCTCTGAAATCAATACCTTGTCTTTTTTTTATTTATGAGGAAAAGGTAATTTGGGTGGCACTGCTCAGCTGCCTGGTTCTGGGGTGGCCTCTCACCGTGTCTGTCAGGATTTGTCTTGATTTATTTACCTGGATTAGCCCTGTCTGGTTCCATCAGCGTTCTTTATTTTAAGCTGATATAATGTTTATATTTTAAGCTGATGTACTTTCAGCTGAGCTGGATATTTGGAAGGGAGGGATAGAACTCAGAAATAAAGGAGCAAATGAGATTTTACCTGTTGATTCAGTACAGTTATTTCTTCAGCAGTTTGAAAACACGGAGCTCCTGCAGGAATCCACCTTATTTTCCCTTCCCCTGCCTTTGAGACTGAAAATACAGCAAGCTGTGGAGTTTTAGGCTTCATTGATGCTGTTTGATTAAATCTTAAAGTGGTGTAATAAGCCCAGCTTTAACTTTGGCATTGACCTCCTGCTGTTTGCCACCCTCATAAATCATCTTTACCAATGTGGCACAGAAAAGTATTAAAATTGGTTTAATTAGTAACTGGAACAGAGTTGTTTCGGAAAATTCTTCTTCCCTGAGGTTTAATGACCTGAAAAAACCCCCAGAAAGATGTATTATAGGTATAATTAAAATGTATTAAAAATCTGGAAAGAATCCCAAAAAACTAATCCCTGTTCCACCGGCGTTTCAGAGTTTGAAGGAAGATGAAATCCCCCCTGGTGTTGTGTGTTGTCAGCCATCCTGTTGGCAGGAATGGTGTTGGAATTCGGGATCAAGCTGGACTGCTGGCTCTGCCAGGGGGTGATTTCACAGCTGTGACCGCCGAGCCCTGCAGGGCCAGGGCTGTGTGTTGGTGCTCCCGTGGACAAACTGCCCACTGGGAGCATTTCCATTTGTGTTTGCTGCTCACACCAGGGGCAGTTTGTTTGTGCTCCTGGGCCAAGGGTTTGGGGTTTGAGGCCAGAGCTGGAGCTCGGGAGGGGCAGCTCGGGCTGAGGGGTCGGTGAATGTTCATTCACGAGCTCAGCTCAGGGGGGTGTCCCTGTCCTGCCACTGGAAATGTGCTGGGATAACTCACAGGGCAGGCAGAGATGGGATACCGGGATGGAATTCCTGGCTGGGAGGGTGGGGTGGCCCTGGCACAGGTTGCCCAGAGAAGCTGTGGCTGCCCCTGGATCCCTGGAAGTATCCAAGGCCAGGTTGGTCCTGGTGTGTGTGTCTAGGAGGCATCTGAAGATGTTTGTGGGCTTGGAGGGCTTGGATATTTTATCCCTTGCTGTGGTGTGTGAGCAGAAGGTGGAGCTCCTGCTGCCATGTCCTGCAGGCAGAGCACTGACCCCAGGAGCTCTCTGATCTCCCCTGGCGATTCCAAACACAGCAATTGCTTCCCCTGCCTGTCATTTCTGGCCGTTGTGGCAGCAGAACCTGCACATTCAGGCTGCTGTTGTCCTGGTAAAGCAGCAGCAAATGGAGATGGAATGGATCCATTATGTGCCACTGGATGTGTGGTGGTGGGGTTTTGAAGTCAAAGCATGTGATGCTCTCACTGCCTTTTCCAGACTCCCTCTCCTGGAGTGTAACTTTTGACTCTTAACTGAGCAAACTTTGATTATTCTATTCTTTCCATCCCTCTACCAGATGAGTAAAAGAAACATCAATAAAAACTTGCTCTGGGACATATTTTTAAGGGGCAAGATGTCCCTTACCACCATCCTGAATGTCTTCCTTTCAAATATTTCATTTCCCAGAAGGAGCTTTAATGAGATGCTTGTTTAGGTCTGTACAGAGATGTTTAAAGCCCCACCAAAATGTTTTTTTTTTTTTTTGGAGGCTCAGGGGTTGGTTTGGGATTTGCAGTCAGAGCTGACACCTCTTAGTGCAGAGAGAGCTTTTGGCACCGTCACACTCAGAACCATCAGTAATAATTTAGAGGGAAAATGGTTGCTCAATAGACACCCACAAATCCAGCATTTTATCGGTTGGAAATAAAAATACCCAGTGCAAAATACTTCATGTATGTCCAGAATCCATGAACCTGCCTTAGAATTCATTCTGTTCTGTTGGAAGACTGATGGAACTTATAAATATGGTTATAAAACATATTGACTGAGAAAATGCATTTTTTGGGTAGGTGGCATTGCCTGGTTTTGCAGATTAACTCAGATACCCACAGAAATTCTTCTGATGGGCCTTGCACTGCAGCTGTGGAATCCATTGCTCTGTTTGATGCTCGAGTGTGAACCTTATTTACTGCAGGAACGGCATGTCAAAACACTCAGGCTTTAAAAGCCCTGATTTTGGACCAAGTTCCCATTTACCAGCTTGAAACGGTTAAAAATTCCAAACAACTTCTGTTATTTTTGCGGTGTGAGCCCAGGAATCCACTTTAAATTATTGAATAATGTTTTATCTGCTCGGAGCTGCAATAATTACAGGTGTAGCAAAGGCTGGAATGGGCAGGGGACCCACTGGGAGCTGGAGCCTTGGGGCAGGAAGGATTTGCAGGGAAGGAAGGGAATGTCATACCAGGACAAAGGTGCTGCTTTGCTGAGCTGAGGGAAATTCAGGGTTATTGAGGCTTTAATGAAAGGTGTGAGGCTGGAGGGGCATCAGAGTCCCCTGGCTCAGGGTTTGCTTTGGGGTCTGCTTTGGCATTTGCTGTAAAATGAAATAACAGCTGGCTGGAGTTTGGGAGCTCTTGGAGGAGCAGGGAGCTCTCAGTCTGGAGGCCTGTGAATTATTGATGTGTTTTAGCAGGAACACTGAGCTCTGCTGGGCACTGTGAGCACAGCCAGGGCCAGCTGGGCTGGGCTTTATTCCCCCTGCTCCCTTCCTTGCCCTGAACTCCTCTGAGCCTCCCTGCATCCCTCAGTTCCTGCCTCACTTGAGCATCCTGTGGCTGAGGGGTTTATTTTCCTGTCCTAAAACCAGCGAAGATGTGGATGATGTGTCATGTTTGCTGTCAGGGTTATGTGTGTGTGTGTGTAAATCAAGCTACATCTGCGAGAGTAGCAATAATAATAAGTTTAATTGACACCAGAATTAATAAAGAATGTGGATTGCAGCGTGTTTGACACAGGCCCTGTGCTGTGAGGTTCAGAGGCTTGTGTGTGTGCTCTGGTGATCCACAGGCAGGAGTTTATTCCCATTTAAATGCACTTGGTTGCATGGCTGAAGGTGGTTTGAGCTATGGAAAATATAAGAAACACCTTATATTGTTTGTTTGCTCCTTTAGACAAGTTATTGCATCAGTGCTTGCTGTAGAGGAGTGTTTATTTTACTCAGAATTGTTGATAATTCACTGTTCCTTTGAAAACTACCAAGTCATTAGTGCAACAGTTAATTTTAATACCAATGTTAGAAAGCAAAATGAGAATGTAAATGTCTCCTTTACCCACAGTATGGGGTCTTTCAATATAATCCCAGAACAGGCTGAGTTGGAAGGACCAAGTTGGGTCCAGCTCCTGGCCCTGCTCTCTCAGGGCTGTCCTTGGGGCCCCCAGTTTGTCACTGTGACCACTGATCACCTGCCCAGTGACTCGAGGGCTTGGCCATTTAATTTGGGGTTACTGAGCATCACTTCACGTGCCCAGGGAGGAACTGAGTCACTGCTGGGCCAGGTTGTGTTTCAACACTGCCAAGAACTGAAGTTGGAGACCCCATTTCCCTGGAAATGTGTGGAGAACAAGGATGTCAGAGGAACAAGTGTTTTAGGAGCTTCCAAACGTTGCACAGGGCAGGATTGTGGCAGGATTACACCAACCCCCTTTTTTTTTTTAAGTTTGGAAAGTGCAATTAAATGTTTAAAACTAAAGGCCCAGCTCTGTAATTCCCATGTGAGAAGCTCTCAGGGTGTGAACCTGGTTCCAGTGTGACCTGAGTTTTTCATAATCCACCTTCCCCTGAACTGTTACCCGGGGAATTCAAAGGCTAAAATATTCTTTTCTTTAATAATCTTTAGTGGTTCATCTCCTGCCTCTGGCATTTTGACAGAATTTTTTAAATTAAAAAATGAAAGCAGAATTTCAGACGTGCCTGTGACCCTTTCTGCAGGTAACCCTCTAATTCCTGAAGTCCGTCCTGTGGGCACAGTCAATTAAGATTCTGACACAAGGTTCGAAAAAACCAGCACATGGTTTACAAACTACTCCACAAAAGTAAAAATCATCCTGTTTATGAAGCTTTTCCAAGGGAATTTCTTCAATACACTGAATTTAAGGCATTTTGCTTTGCTGTTCCTGCTGCCCTTTGCTGGGTCACCCCACAGAAGGTGCATTTTTTTCTCTCTGTGAAGGCATTTTTCTTTCTCCCCAGGGATTTTGGGACTGCACATGGCATAGTTCTCTTGGGCAGGGAATAAATAACCTGTGGCAGGCGAGGAGCAAGGCAATCCCTGTGTGTACTTGTGTTCAGGAAAATACAGTGTCGTGTTTTCCACGTGGCCTTTCTGTGTCTGAGGTTGCTCTACATTTACATGTAACCACTGGAAAGGGTTGGAAAGATCTCCAAGATCACCAGGACCAATCTCAGGCATCAGGCAGCACTTTCTAAGGTAATGTCTTTAAGAAATAATCTCACTGAGTTATAGGATGAGATCAGAATTTTGTGGGGAATAAAAGTTTCCAAATAAGTGTCACTTTTCCTTGGGGATTTCCCTGTGCAAGCCTTGGAGTGCACAAGTACCTCCAAGGCTTTCTCCACCAGGGTGAGGAAACTTGTTTGTTTAAAGAAACTGGAGTTTCTCCCACAGTTGCTTAAGACTTAAGATTTCACCATGAGCATTTCGGATTTTTTTTTTTCCCCCCATCTCATTTCTTTTCAGAACTGGAAATTGGTGGCAGTGGTGTCAGCTGTTCCATTCTCAACTGCTGGGAGGTGCCTTTCAGCAGAGTTAGAGAGGCTGGAACCTTTTCTGTCAACCATTGGGGCAGTTTCTGAGTCTTGTGGAGCCTCAGATGAAACATCTCGTTTTCAGTCTCTTCTTAGAGATTTTCCTCCTTGATTTGGTTGAGATAAAACTAAACCCACTCATTTCAGGGCTCGTCCTGGTGCCTGTTTGAACCTCTGGCAATGTTTTTGGCACCTCTGTTTTGGTAGGAAGAGTGTTAATGATAAATTAACTAATGATAAAGACGGATTAATCCTGTTTCCACTGTCAGAGTCCTGGCAGTTTCCCAGGATGTGGCACAAATGGGCATTTTCTCTGTCCTTTGCCCCCTCCTTCTCTCCCCCCATCCCCAGTTTGGTGCAGCATCACTGGACACACAGTAATGGGGGTGAGCAAATAACCCTCTGATTGGAAACTGGGGAACTTCTTTCATGGGTAATTTCTTTCAAATATTTTTTTTTCCTTCAAATTTACTCCTGTAAATGTCATTGGATGTTTTAATTACACAGCTCATCCAGCACACCTGACATGGTCTGGAGCTGTGAGAGTCCACAGAGCCACGTGGATGGATGTGTTTGTGCACATGGAGAGTGGGGGAGATGCAATAAATCCCAGCTTTGGGGGCACCTTGGAGATTCCTGCTAAAGCCTGTTGGTCTGGCTGAAGTTTTTGTGCAGCATCTGGTTAAGGGGGGAAGTTCTTACCCCAGGGAAAACTTTTCTTTTGAGAAAATCAGTTCGACCAAGTACCTGTTCTGCTCATTTTCCAGCCCCCTCTTTCCCAGAAGGAAAAGTGCTTCCATCTAGTCCATTCCACGTTTAGCACTTGCTCAAGTTTTTGTATAAAAATGCAAGAAAAACTTGTGTCAGGTTTGCCTCTGAACCACCTGTGGGCCGTGGACTTGCAGGTCCTTTGGTTAATGAAAGGTTCTTGGAGGGGGGCAGATTTGAGGTGTGAGGTTTGTGTTGGGGGGCACTGGGAGCTGGGGCTGTGTTTTTTCCCGAGAGGAAATGGAATAAGTTTCCCCTCAGCTTTTATCACTTCCTCCTGCCAGCTCAGGGGAGATTATTTGCCTTCATTTATCAGTTTGAAAGGTACATTTTGTTGCTAATGTTGGCCAGAGGAGTTGTGGCTGCCCCATCCCTGGAAGCATTCCAGGCAACCTGGGCTGGTGGGAGGTGTGGAATGAGATGAGATTTAAGGTCCCTTCCATCCCAAACCATTCTGAGATTCCTTACTGAGCTCATTCTCTGACACTAAAGGGGGCTGTGCACCCACAGCAGTAGCTCAAAGAATATGGACCCTTCTCTAATTAATTATAGAGTTAATATGTGGAACGTGGAGTGATGGCCAAGTTTTCCAGTGCTCCTGAAAGGGACTGATTTGAAACCACACTTCAGGAACTCCCCAGGATAAGCTGAAATCCTCTCCTGAGCCTCTGGAATCAGGCCTGTGGAAAGGAGGGTGTTGGGAGGAGAGTGTGTCCCACCCTTGCAGTTCCAGGAATGCTGGTATTGCTCCCTCTGACCTTCCCTCCTGTCTGAGTCCTGTTTGTGAGGGGGCTCAGGGTGGGGCTGGGGGCCAGCAGAGCTCTCATGGAAAACCAGAATTCAGATTTACTCCTGTCCCAGCAGAACTCTTAGGGGAAAACCAGGAGCTGCAGTTCCTAGTGGGAATTCAGATTTATTCATATACCCTGCACCTCCAAATTTGCTCCTGCCTTCCAGGCTCCTCAGGGTGTGTTTTGTTTCCCCCTCGTGTGCTTTAGTGAAGTTTTGTTCCCTGCCTTTGCATGTCCCTTGGAATTGCTCCTCTGTACGTGCAGAATTAAATCTGACTCAGCACAGCACAGTTGAAATAACACAAATACCTCTCTCTGGATGACAAGAGGGTGAGAAATCACAGCATAAACGTATCTGAGTGGAAAAGGTGCTTAGAAAATGTGACAGTGAGACAGGATCAATGACTCCCTTAAGCCAATTAAGCTCTCCTTGCCACAGCACTCTTCCCCCATCAAAATTAATGTTTCTGGAGGTTCTGTGTTGTTTTTTTTTTCTTCTCCCTTGGCACTCCTGCTGATAGCTGAGGTTTAGAAGGCATTTTTTCGAGAGACTTTGATTCTTATCAGCGTGGAAAAAATGTTAATATTGATTTAGTGGGGGAGAAAACAGGAGAAGTGAGTAAGAGACTAATAGCCTGGAATGACAGGGCTGTATCAATTTTCAGTGCTCTCCGAGGAATAATGTGCTTGTTTCCAGCAAATGGAAAAGTAGACTATGACTAAAACTGTCACTGACCTCCCACAGAATTTAATGGATTTTGGAGCTCAGAGAAGAAAAGACAGTTGTAACTAACTCTGTGATTTTAATGCACTTTCCTTGAAAATCAGCAGTTTTATGAAATGCTGCATGCAGGAAGATAACAACTGTATATATCTTATAGAGCTGCATAAAAATTTATATTCACTGCCTTAGTCTTATTTTTGACTATGGATGGATGCACTTCTCAATAAGCAGAAACAATAACATGTTATAGCTTTGAGGTGGTTTATATCCTTATATATCCTTATAGGATGTATATCCTTTGTATCCATTACCAGCATATAAACTGAGCCTGTTAAAAAAGGATGGAGAAAAACTGTAAAAAAAAATCTCATTCCTGGCCCATTCTCGTGGCTTTTCTGTGTAAGTAGTTCCTGAATGAGGTAAATAAATATAAGTAATGGTCCCTTCATGCGTTGGAGGGTCTGTGCACATTGATTTGCAGCAGCCAAAGGAAGGATCCTGCTTGGTCCAGTGGGAGACAGTGAAAGAAAGGACACTTTGTTTTGTGGCAAAGCCACTTTTCCTTTAAATAAATCAATAAATCAAGCAGCTCCTTTAATTTAACTGCCTCTTTGTTTTAGCCCGGAGCCACCAAGTGCTGGTTCCTCTTGCAGAGCTGTCTCCATTGTCCTGGCCCTGGCTGAGCTTTACTTCCATGAAAAACGGGGCCTCCTGAGCAGGAGAAGGATTTTGCTGCTGTTTGAGGATCCAGAATCCTGCCCTGATCCCTGGGATAATTTGGAGTGCAATGCCATCTAGTGTGCAAAGGGCTCTCAGGATTGCTGTGCTTGTGAGCTTCATGGCAGCAATTCCTGCCTGCACCTCATCCCAGCTCCAAACAGCTGCACTTTTCCCAGGGAAACTGTGGCTGTCCCTGGATCCCTGGAAGTGTCCAAGGCCAAGTTGGATGGGGCTTGGAGCATCCTGGGCTGGTGGAAGGTGTCCCTGCCCAGGGCAGGGAGTGAATCTCGAGGAGCTTTAAGGTCCCTTCCAACCCAAACCACTCTGGGATTCCATGATTTGGTGGAGATGGTTGTAATGAAATCTTAGCATTGTGAACTTTCAGTTTCCAAAATTCTCATCCTGACAGTTGCTTGGGGTTGTTTGGAGTGAGGATGGGCAGGAGGAAACAGTGATAATTTGCCCAGCCCAAGGGGGAGATTTCTGTGATCATGGGCTGATATTTTACCCTTTCTACGTGTGTCATAAATTAGTTTTCAGTGTTCAGAGCGTGGCCAGAGGTGTTTGTGTCCAGTTTGTTGTGCTTTCATGGCTGATAAAACACAGCTGTGAATCCACAGTGAGTCAAAGCCCTCCTGGACCGAACTGGAGGAGTTTGAACCTGACTGGGCTCTTCTTTGCACCCCGTGCTTTGATAGTTTGGGTGCAGGACAAACATTCCTTCGTCTCTCGCCTTGCCTTCATTGGTACTTTGAGCTCTTAAATTCTGCACATGGAATAATACAGTTTTCCTGGCAGTAGGACAGAAGAATCTCTCCTGTGCTGTTCTGAGAGGGGTATTGTGAGTGAGTTGGTTGCAGACTCAGTTCTAGCCCTGTTTTTGGTGGTGTTGTGTGACATCCAAGAACTGAATTTTGGATGCTGCCAGGAGAGGATTTATTTCTGAATAACCTCCCTTTGCTTTCCTTTTTCAGTTAATTGTGAAACCAGGCTTGAATAGGGTGTGAAATGGAAACAGGGAGAGGTAACACCAGCTGCCTTTATTTACATGTGTTAAGCAACACAGACCCAAACAACAACAGCAGCTGAAACTGGAGCCATTCAGGGAGTTTGAAATGCTCTGTATTTCACTGAGAACTTTGAAAAACGTGTCCCTTGTGGAGAGGTGGAAGGTCAGTGGCATATTTAGGTGTTTTATTTAAATTACCAGCCGTGGCAGGGTCCTCTCAGAGCCCTGAAGTGACTGCCTTTCAGCCCAGCTGCACTCCCAAATTCCCAGTGTACAGTCCATATTGGGGCTGGTTAAAATGTGATTTGTCAGTTGAGGGAGTGAGAGCTTTTCTGGTTTATATTTATTTATTGATATAATTTCCCTCTAAGAAGGAAATCAGCTCTCTGGTAGGAATTCTGTGAGCAAGTAGCACAGCTGGTTTATAAGAGTGACCAAAATCTATGATCAGGCTTGTTTTACACTGGTAAGACCCTTTTCAGCTCCATGTGTTTATAAGTCATACAGGCTAATTCTTCAAAGATTGAACTCGATGATCTTGGAGGTCTTTCCTAACCTTAAAGGTTCTGTGGTATTAGTTATCAAAATGCAGGCTGATTTCTGGCAGGCACCATCACTCAGACATCCCTCTCCTGCCTCTCACAGGTCATTTCAGGTGCTCTTTGCCTCAGCAAATATGTTTCCATGCTCAGAAGAGATTTTCCTCACTGTCACTGCCCATAATCCCTTTGCCCATGACAGGCCAGGCTACAGAGGATGATGTGTAGTGGCACCAGCTCTGTGCCAGGAATTCTTTCTCAGCTGTATCAGAGGAGACCGAGGTGCACCAGAAACTGGGATTTAGATGGGCTGAGGGACTCTGAGGAGAGAGCAGGACAGGAGAGGCTCCTTCTCACTGATCACTGCCCTGTTTGCACAAAACCAGGCTGCTCTTGGGGCGTTTTAGACTGTATAATTTATAGGCACTGATTTCCTCCATTCCCTGAATGTTTTTTTATGCTGCACCATCCCATGCTCTCATTTCCTTGGGGGGTATGAGAAGCAATCTCCTGAATTTTCCCAGCTTGTTCTACCTTGAAAATATGGCACCTTCTGGTAAGTTTCCCAATGTAACACCTGGAAGTGTCTTCTTGACACTTTAATGGACAGGGATTTTCCAGGGGTCGGGAGAAATGGGGCAGTGGGTGGGAAAGAAGCAGAGTTTCTTTCTAACAATGCTAATTTTCAATTCTTGAACCAGCTTGCATTGAGCATTACAAATTCTCCAGGGTATTTTCAGAGCTGAAGGAACAAAGAGAAACTTTGAAGAGGGGGAAATCGCTATCAGCTGATGGAGAAGGCTGGAAAAGTGTATGTTCCTATACTGAAAAAGCATTTTCCTATACTGAAGTTGTATGTTCCTGTGCTGAAAGTGGATGTTGCTGTCCTCTGCTGTGCTGCACTGAACTTTAACATACCTGTGTGAGGAAGGAAAGCTGATGAATTGTCCTTACAGTCATGTGGAGATGTTTTTTGGGCATCAAGGATGTTTTTGTTATATGTTATTCTTAACACATAAGAAGTGGACAAGGGACATGTAAATAAATTGAAGTGTGTTGTCAGTTTAGGCAGGAAAAGGGGAAAATTGGGAAAATTGTCCATAGGCAGGAACGTGGGTATCAGGGCTGGAATGGGCAGAGTTCTCTGTCCCCTCACTGCATCTTAGAATGCACTTGGTAAAGAAATAAACTCTGAAAAGTGTGCAAGAGGCTTTGAAAATGTGTTCTTTGCAGAGTCAGACTTCGAATGTGAACCTGTGGGGAATTCCTCTGTGTGGTGCTGGTGGAACAGACCACGCTGATAACCCCACTGGGTGCTGATGGGATCATTCCCTGTCATTTCTGGGCTGCCCAGCCCGTGTCTGGGACTGACAGGACACCCCAAGTACAGTGGCTGCTTCAAACAGGGCACCATCTACAGTAAAATAATAAATTAAATGCAAGGCTGACTAGTGACATATTCAGGGTAAAAGCCCTTCTTGGCTCTTGGGAGGTGGAGGCACCGGCAGGGACCTGCAGCTTCTGAGAACTGATGAACTCGTGATATGTGTTTTACAACTTCCCTGGCCAGGACTGCAAAATTACTCCTGGATCTGGCCAGGGAGCACTTTGGCCAAATTTTACAGTAAAAGGGTGAGTCTGTGCTTAGAAAGTGTCAGATTTTGAGATTTCCATGTTAAACCTTGGAGTTCAGGCAGGTGGATGTGAGAAGAGGGAGCTGATTGCAATCCCTCCCTTTAAAGGGTGGAATAAATCCTCAGGCAGGGGGGTGGGCTGGCTTCCATGGCCTGTGGTTCCCAAAATACCTCCTTCTGCACAGGAAGGACTAGACCTGGCTGTTCTGGGCTGGCAGAGGTGCTGTGGGATCGCAGCAGCATCAGCACAGGGTGTGCTGTTTGCCAGATTCACTCTAAAGAGATCATTCCTCGAGCAGTTAAATTACCACACACACATCAGATTGGACCCAGGTTTTTGGGGTCCTGGGGGCAGGGGTGATCTCCTTGTTCGTGGCTGTCGGGGCTCAGGTGCTGGGTGATAAAATCCAGCCGGTGAAGGATGACCTGGGCCGTTCGGATGAGGATCGTCCATCCCGCGGTCACACACACATCCCTCGGACACGTGGACGCGTTTAGGGCTGTTCCCTGACCGGGGGAGGCTCTGGCAGCAAAGTTTTCATCCTTGAATCCTTGTTTGCTCTGGGGAATAAGCAGTGCCCGGGGATCTGCTGTCGCTCAGCCCCAGGGAGCACATCCTGCCCTGGTGCTCAGCTCGCCCAGCCCCGGGGACCGGGCAGGAATTTCCCGGAGCCTCAGCGGGGAAGGACGGGCAGTGAGGAATCAGCTTTGCCTCAAACCGAGCTGCCTTTCAGCATGTGATGGCACTTGCTGCCGGTTTTTTTTTCCCCTCTGCTCTCGGGCTGGAGCCGCCGCAGCCCCGGGAGCGCGATCCCTGCCCGCCTTCCCTGCCTTCCCTGCCTCCCTGTTTCTCTTGGCTCTCCCGGAGCCGCCCGGCTCGTCCTGCGGGACCTTCCCGAGCAGGGCAGGGCAGGGCAGGGAAGGCGGCGGATTCCTCGTTGCCGCAGCCCCAGCATGAGCTGGGCAGTGCGGGAGCCGCGCTGGGGGCCGGGCAGGGACAGCCCCGCCGGTATTCCCGGGAATGCTGAGCTGCGGGAGCGGCTCCGGGACGGCGGCGCGGAGAGGCTGATGTGACCGCCCGTGGGGAGCCCGATGCCTGCGAGGTGTTCTCAGTCGGCCGCTGGGAAGCTCCGGAGGGACCTGGAGGGGTCAGGCCTGGGCTAGGGATCCATCCATGGGAAGGACGGAGCTCTGGAGCAGGGGTAAGTAGTGCCCAGCCCGCGGGGACGCTCCGGACTGGCCGTGAGCTCCCGGAGCCACAGGCATCCCATAAAGCCGTGGCCATAGAGAGGATTCAGCACCCCCAGCAGATGGAGTTTGCAGGGGGTTGGTTGTATTTTTGTGCAGACAAAGCTCAAAAGGACAATGCACACTGTGGGTCTCCTTCCAGGGATTAACCTGGGGCCTCTGGGAAGAGCTTTTTGCAGCGAGGTGATCAGTCTGAGATGGTATCAGAGAGGTGGGGGGACATCCCAGCAGTGCTTTCTACACTGGCCATCGAGACACAGGTTTTTAAACCTTTAGTGCATCTTCTGCTAGTTAGAGAAATGAGAGGACAGTAAATGAGTGAGGATGTTGGATGCTCTGGTGCTAGCTGTGTTCCAAACTGTTGCTAACAATGCGTGAGGGTAGGGTTGGCAAAGGTTTCCTTTCAGAACGAGATTTTATCATTTATTTCCTTTGCTTTGATCTTTCATGCATCTTTAAAAATAATCCTTTGAATATGAAGTGGTATCAGTTGATAAAGTGAATGTGTGTCAACTCTGACCTTTTACCTGGGTTATTTTGTAAACCTTTATTATGTTTGCTTGTTTTCTTTGATAAAGATTTGAATGTTTGTGAAGCAGACTTGGATAAATCTTTCATCTGGTACAGGGACACACAATACTCGTGTTAGATGTCAGTCTGACAGGAACCAGAGAAAAATCTGTGGCTGACAGAATGGTTTTAGGAGGTTACATGCATTTCTTCATTCATAGCCTGTGAATTATTAACCAGACAAAATCGGCATCTGGGCTTTCTAGGAACAACTCTGCCCACGTGCCCACCTCAGAAATCCTGCCACAGGAGCTCAGTGCCACTCCAGGCTCTCAAAGGCAGCACAAACCTGTCACGGCATCTGCAACACCCCTGAAAAAAACGTGATGAGAATTCCCCTGGCTGTTTCGGCAGTGTAAGTCACTGTGTGCCAGGATGTGTCCCAAGTGCTCCCAGTGTGCTGGCTCAGCTTCTTGGCTTTTGTGGAGGAGACTTGGACTTAAACCACTTCCTATTTCCTGCCTGTCTTTGCTCCTTGCTTTTCCTAAGGCCCACTGAGCCTTTTATCCCTTGTCCCCAGATTTGCATATCTGAAGAGGGGGAATCTCTTCCCAGACTTTGTTTTCCTGCGTTATTTGGTCAGGCTGAGTTGACACCTTTCCTCTGAGGGTTTGGTTGGTGTTGCTGGTGATGCAGCACCTGAGATACTCAAAAATCTGACCTTGTTATTTGCCATGAGTTAAAGAAACTGTGAGGGTTTTTTGTGTTTTATTTCCGTGTGTTTGGCTGAGCAGCCCCAGCAGAGAAACCAGGACTGTTTGGACTGGCAGCTTTCAAATTCCTGCACAGTTTGGTGGCAGAGCTGCTCACACACAAAATTCAGCCACTCTGAGACTTGAATGAATGATTTGGAAGCTGTTTATTGCACTTGTGGATCTTTTCTTATGCTGATTCCTTACAACACACTTCTGTGAATAAGTGAGGTCTTCCTTCCTCCCTCCCTCCTTCTCTTCCTCCTCTTCCTCATTTTAAAAGCTGGGAATTCATAGGGAACAACTCAGTCTGCTCTGGAGTGCCTTTAGTTGTTTAACCCAGCTTTGCAGTTGCTTTTGTGAAGGAAGTGCTATATTTATGTGACATTTTTTTATGGAAATTGAATTTGAGAGGGCTAAGTTGTGCCCCCCAAGATTATTTTCATTTCCTTCTGGCTGCAGCACACTTATTTCCTTTCCCTGGGAGCCCTGGGGTTGGTGCAGCTGAGCCCCACGGGGCTGTGGAGATGCCCTGCTGGAGGTGAGGGTGTCCAGGGCTGCCCCAGCTCTGGGAACATGCTGTGGAGCAGGACATCACACATCCCCCTGTGCTGTCAGCTTGGAACGTGCTGTTTGTCCAAACAGCAGCACAGCCATTTGATCACAAGGTGCCACAGTGGAGGCTCTGTGTGTGCTGCACCAGATGCATCAGTTCCCCCCAGGCTGGGCTGCCCCTTCCCTCCCTTTGGAAGAGCTGTGCTTTGGATTCCCAGCAGAGGTGTGCTGGGAAAAACCTTCTCCTTTGTGCTCTGCCCCTCAGGGTGTCTCTTGGTGGTCAGGAGTGATAGAAGGGAGTCAGGAACAGATTCTGCTCATTTATCTGCTAGTTGTTCCTCCCTGGAGCACATCCATGGAGCAGAGCACGTGGAGTTCACTGCTGAGCCTTGGGGAGTGGGGCTGGGAATGGCCTCCTAACCTCAGTTTGCAGAAGCACCATGGTTGCCTGAAGCAGTTCATGCTCTGGCAGCGATTCCCCAGCCGTGGCCGCAGTTCCTGAGCGCGGGGACTTTCCATGTTGTCACCATGTGTAAGTTATTCCCGGTCTGGTGGAAGAACAGCCTCCCCTGCCCTGGTAAACACTGGTTTGGGAGCCTCTGCTCCAGGGTTGTGGTTCATGTTGCCCTCTGAAAGCCCAAAGCCTGGAAATAGTGTTTCCAGGAGAAGGAAGTGAGGTTGTCACACAAGCAGAAAGTGTGCAGGGAAGATGCAAAGCAAATCTGGGAGTGGCTCCACATTTCTCCCGAGTCTTCCTGAGCTTCATTCCAAGTGGGAGAGATTCTGTGTCACGTGGAGGAGCCAGAAAATCCAGGTTTCACCCAGCTAAGGTGAAAAGCAGTTTTCAACCCAGTGGCTTCAATCTGACAAGTTCAGCAGTGTTTATTTTATGGCCATCATTTCTGTAGCCTGGAATACACGGAGCAAGGGAGTTTCTCAGTGGTCAGTTCTTGAAGACCTTGAAAGACAAAACACAAAGCCATGAAATTCCAACTAAACCCCCCTCAGGCTGCAAATGGAGCCCGTGTAGCCATCCAGGATGTTGTGCCCTCTTTGCCAGTCACCACTGCCCAAGGTACTGCTCTGCATGGAGCCACACATGGGGCTGGGTGTTCCTTGGGTTGGTTTCAATAACATCAGATATTTTAACTCCAGGAAAACATTGGGTTTTCAGACGCTCAGAAGTTGTTTTTGCCTAATGGAGTCCCCAGTGGCTGCATCTAAGAAGTTTTTATGAATATTTCATTGCTTCTGAAGATTGACCTTCTTACACATTTAGAGGAAATAAAAGGGTGAGACCACATGAGAAAAGGGGGAAAGCATCTCTGATACAACTCTCTGAGATTTTATGTCCCAACAAGCTTAGGCATCAAATAGACTTGGCTTAAGAATTAAAACAAACAGACTCCAGCAGTTCTACATGAGCTGCCTGCCTTGGCAGCTCAGCCTGGGATTGGGGATTGAGGGGGGGATATTCCCAGGCTGGGCATTTCTGACTGCAGGGAGTGAAATGGTGTCAAGGTTACTCCTGATTCATCTTCAGAGATGAAACCTGGGGGGGATTGATCACCACCAAAACAACTTTCACTCCACACTGATGTGATGGCAGGAACACCATCAGGTGCTGAGAACTTCACCCAGAGCTAAAAGCTGGTGTTGAACTGCAGAGTTGGCTCCTGCCATGGATTTTGTTTCTCTGCTGGGTTTTGGGGTTGTTCCTCTGCTGTGCCTGAGCAAGGGCAGTTCCCTGCTCTGTGGGCAGCAGTGGGAACAGCCTCAGTGACCTTTGTGCAGCACCACACCTGGAATTAACCTCTCAATCAAATGCCAAATCCTGGAGCCGTTAAATCTCAAGGGATGCCCTTCTTTGCTGCCACCCCAAAGCGGTGCCATTTGCCCTCCCTCTGGGAAGAGCTCAGGTGGTGTGGATTTAAGGAGTTGCAGCAGCCTGTGCCACCACAGGAGCTTTTATTCCTCATGTCCTGGTCAGGATGGAAGCCCAGCACTCCCCATCTCCATCCACCTCCAGCTGTGGCTGCCCCTGGATCCCTGGCAGTGTCCAAGGCCAGGTTGGACGGGGCTTGGAGCAACCTGGGCTGGTGGAAGGTGTCCCTGCCCATGGCAGAGGTGGAGTAGATGGTCTTTAGGGTCCCTTCCACCCCAAACCATTCTGGGATTGTGTGGTTTCAAAGTTGTCCTCTGCAGGATTTGTGAGGGACCTCAAGGAGTGTCCCAGCTATCCCAGGGTACTTGGGCATGACCTCACTGGAAGCTCAGAGTGCAAACAAAGGAACAAAACAGCCCAAAGAAGACCAGTTCTGGTGCATGTAAGGCACATTTGGAACTCTTCCTGCATCCAGGAGGATTAAAGCACCCTGAGGGTCCTGCAGGGACCTGCCCTTTCCTCTGGCTGTGCATATTTATAAACTGTGGGAGGATTTATTAGTGTTGAAAGTGAAGCTCAGTCGAAGGGATGCTGAACAATCATCCTGCCACAGGAAAAAATTGTCTCGTGTGATTTGCCGGCTTTTAATAGTTCTGAAAGTAACTCCAGGCAGAATCCACATCCCACAACCTTTTACATTTACTTAGTGCTGGTACTTGCATAAAATTTAGCTGCTGAGTTCACCTGGGATTTGGTAGGAACCTGCTGGGAAAGGGATTTACTGTGTCCAGCTCTGGGGCTCCAACAGGACAAGGATGTGGAGCTGCTGCAGAGAGTCCAGAGGAGCCCCTGGAGATGCTCCCAGGGCTGGAGCCCCTCTGCTCTGGTGAGACCTGAGAGCCCCTTGCAGGGCCTAAAGGGGCTCCAGGAGAGCTGGAGAGGGACTGGGGACAAGGCATGGAGGGACAGGACACAGGGAATGGCTTCCCACTGCCAGAGGGCAGGGATAGATGGGATATTGGGAAGGAATTCTTGGCTGTGAGGGTGGGCAGGCCCTGGCACAGGTTTCCCAGAGAAGCTGTGGCTGCCCCTGGATCCCTGGAAGTGTCCAAGACCAGGTTGGATGGGGGTTGGAGCAACCTGGGCTGGTGGAAGGTGTCCCTGCCCATGGCAGGGGGTGAATCTGGGTGTGTTTAAGGTCCTTTCCAGCCCAAACCATTGGGATTCCATGATTGAATGTCTCCTCTATCCTCACACATTCCAGTGATGTTCTCTGTTGTACTCTGCTCAGTCCATGGGCAGCAAACAGGATCTCTTCATGGGGACACTTTGCCTTTTTACAAAGAGGTGCCTTTGAGTTTAATTCCAGCATCCAGAAACTTCTACACGATGTCACACACACTTTACAAAAAAGGGACATGAAAACCATAGAACCACAGAACAGCTGGGGCTGGAAGGGTCCTTAAAGGCCAAAATCCAGCCATCCTGGGAGGGCTGTGCTTGGATCTCTGCTCACCCTGGTGCTGAGCATGACAGACCTGGAGTGTTCCATGGACTATCCAGAGATTGTGTCCAACCTGGAGCAGTGATCCATGTGGCCTTACAGGAGATGCATCTTCTTTTTTTCTCTTCTCAAGCTCTATTGGATTTTATACGTATTTTTTGCTGCTCTTGAGTACTGCTTCGGAGTTGTCAAAGGGGTGATGTCAAATATCAGGGAAGAAATGGAGTTTCAGATAGAAAAATATTATTTAAACAGGTCTTTCTTATCTTTAGTTTGATCATTAGTTCAGGATATTTATGGCTGGTAAAGAAACCACTCTGTTAGAAATGTTCTTTTCCTGCTCTGAAGCCACAGTTGGGGATGAGAAGGCGAAAGCAGGAGATGGGAAGTGTGTGGGAGGATAATTAGTACATTTAGCAAGATAAAGCTGGAGTGAGGCAAACCAGGCCAGATAAATACATTTGTGCTGTCAGAGTAATTAGGTGGGAAATATTTCCCTGTTTGAGGAGATTTGCCAACCTAAAATTTCGAATATAATAAAATAAAATTCTCAAGTACATCAGGAGGCAGGTCTTGAAGGTGCCCTGTTACAAAAGCAGCTTCTGTAAGTAATGGAGTGGGTAATGAAGGTGGTGTTTGAATGATCAGGTCAATTCAGGGGGTAGTGCAGGTTCTCTCTGTGAGGGCCTGGAGCTGAGAGAGGTAAGAAAAGCAGCATCTCAGAGCTTGATCAGTCTTATGGCTTTTAATTTCTTCAGGATTTGTCCCAAGGATATTTGGGCCTTAGAATTTATTTCTTTTCCTTTTTTTTTAAATAAAACACAGCAATGTTTCCCAGGGCAATGAGCCTCATATTTCTTTCTCTTGGCCACCAGACACACTTTTCACCCAAGGCACACATTCCAGAGCCACTGGACCCGTGGCTTCGTCCTCTTCTGGCTGCTGAACTGCACAAACATCATCAATTAAGGGAGGGGACACATCCAGGAGATGTTGAAGTGTGGTGGTTCAGGGGGAAATGAAAAGGAGTTGTTCCTGATACTGCCAGGAAAGTTCTCAGCTGGAACAGGGTTTGAGGCTTGAGGAGCTGTTGCTGTGGCTGAGCGTGAGCAGCAGCAATTGCAGTTCCCTGTGTCTGGTCCCCGCCTTTGCCAGGGATTGAACCTTAAATTCCAGCTCGGAAAAACGTGCAGAGATCCCCAGGTTTCCCTGGAACAATGACACGACCTCTGCCAGGAAAAGCATCAGCCTTTCCACTGGCTGAGAACTCCTGGCAAAGGCTCGGACAGCGTTCCTGCCATCCCTTACTGGTGTCCCTGCAGATGTGGCTGTGTTTGGGATGGGGCCTGGGGGATTCTGTGCCTGTCCAGGGGGCTGAGCCATCACCCTGTGCCCCATCACACCCTGCTGAGCTGGGGGGCTCAGATATCCAGGAGCTCCTCATCCTGCCTGGACCTCTGTCCCTCGGTTGTGTGGGGGCACTGGGAGGGGGAGGTGTGTAAATGGGGCTCACCTTGCTTGTGCTTTATGGCAAACTTAAAACAGATGCCACATTTATAATATAAATATAACTGTATAGCATATTACTTATATTATACAGTTTATTATATTAATTATATAAATATATTTATCCCACAATATGATTATATGTGTATATTTTTAGGTATTTATACTATCATATGATTATATTTACAATGTATTTATAATATAACTAATCAAGAATAAATATTAATAACTAATTCCATTGAATGGCTCCCACTCTAACCTTAACTCTAACTCTGTTGGTGAGAGGGATTTATTTGGGATTTTTTCTTTTATTTGATGTTTTGTTCTCTTCCTTTTTCAGTCTTTTTAATTGTATTGAAGCATTATTTGAATGGCAGCTCTCCACCATGGCTCTGTCTTACATGTGATGTGTGAGAGTGAGATTGGTGTGTTCAGGGCTTTAGGAGCAGAAGTTGAAATAAATAAGTTCAGAAATGAATCAAATCCACACTTCCCAGGCTTCTCACAAACGATCCTTTCATCAGGAGAGCTGGGTGGTGGAGTCACCATCACTCAGCAAGCAAGGGAAACAAGGAAGTGAAAGCCAAAACTATCTAAAAGCTTATTTTGACATCTGGGGGTCAGGGGCACAGATGTGCCCCACTGACCTTGCAAAGCCAGGTCCTACCTGGTGAGGGTTTGGCACTTCTTTCTGAGGCACTGATTGGAACCAGTAGAAAGCCAGAAGGTCTGCAGCTTGTGCTGTATTTGCACACCAGGGACTGGCTCCTGGAGGAGGCATTAGTGCCATTATTGCTACATAATTTAGTGGCCAACAATGCTAGTCCTGGCAGCAGATTCATGTAGTGCTTTTCTTGAAATGATTCTCACATTTTGAGAATGGTCAGGGTTAGAGAGTTGGGATTGCTTCTCAAGTTTTTAAGAGGAGCACCCAAGACTCTGGCTGTGGTTGGAAGGAAAAAAAAGTGATTTCAGGGATGTCAAAAGCTGCCTTTTAATTGTTTTTCTGCCTGTGGTCACAGTGGCAAGTGAAGCAGGGCCCCAGCAGCTGCCTCTGGGATCTGTGTGAGGGAACGTGGCAGGTCCTGGTGCCTCCCAGGCAGGTTCACAGTCAGGTGAGAATCCTGGAGCTCCAGACAAACAAAGGAGCTTCCCAAAGTCCTGCTGCTGGTTGGGAGGATTATTCTTGGAGAGGGAGAAGGAGCTTCCAAAGCCACTGTGGAGAGGAGAGATGAGAGCCCTGGTTTGGATCTGGAGGAGAAATGCTCCCTCAGACTTGTGCCCTGTGAAACCACTGAGCTTGGGATGAGATCCTGAATGTGTCACATCATAAGTCACCCTCTGCTTTGTCGCTGTTCTGCTCTACAGGAGGAATAACCAATAAACTCCCCTCTGCAGGAGACCCCTGTGATCACTCTCCTTATCTCCCAGCTTACCAGAGCTGAGCCTCTTTGTCTCAGACATGAACTAGAAGCATTTTTAAGCTTGTCCTCCCTTATGATCAGTAGAATCTTGACCAGCAAGCACAGCTCTTTAGGGCAAAATTGTATTTGAACAAGGGATGGGACTTAATTTTTGTCTTTGACAATGCCAGGGGGAAACTTGGTACTGTGAGATCCTTCGTGCTCCTTCAGCCCAACCTCCTGCTCTTGGAAGTCTTTGCTGTTGTGTTTGTTAGAGTTTCTCATCATTAGGTAGATCTTTGAGGAGCTGCAGCTCTTATTTGTCACCTGCACAAGCAACATGGTGTGAGTTTGCTGGTAGAGAAAAAACTGTGTTGAATTTATGCTCAGCTCTTGGTGGGTGTGTGCACAAAGGCACAGTGGAGCCTCCCAAATTTGTCTGTAGCTGTGACAAGACAAATTTGAACAATACCTTGACACTGTTGCCCAGAGCAGCTGTGGCTGCCCCATCCCTGGCAGTGTCCAAGGCCAGGTTAGGGCTTGGAGCACCCTGGGCTGGTGGGAGGTGTCTGATGCTCTGCTCAGTGACCATAAATGCTGGTTGCAGATTATTCCGGCTGTCTCAGTGATCCACACTGGGATGGGTGCAGGGGTATCCTCAAGACCTGCTCTCTGCCCTGTCCCACTCTGGAGCCAAGCACACTCTGCCCGTGAGTCGTGTTTGGAATCCACTGAGGTCAGGAGAGGCTTTTGCTCAAATCAAGCCTGGGGGCAGCTGTGCTTCCCAGGATGTTCTGTTTACAAGGGATGCAGCAGCAGGAAAGGCTTTTCAGCATCAGGGCATCCATGATTTCGGAGAGAGCATTCATGTGTGTCTGCTGACAGAGCAAAACACAAACTGAGCCACATGGGGAACAGGGAACACGAGTGAATATTCATCTTTGGGGGCATTTTGCTGCCAGGACAGTTGTGTTACAGGGTAAACCCAAGGGGTGTTCCTGGTAAACAGCTCTCTCTGCCTCTCAGTCAGCACAGAGCTGCTGTGGGAGGGGAACTCTGGAACAGGACAGTTGCAAAGTGGCACGGTGGGTTTAAATGTCACCTCTCCCCACAGAGAGTTTGTCTGGGCAGGGCCATCGGGAGCACTGCAGTGGGGACAGGCTGTGTGGGTGTGAAATCACTGGCTGTGCCCCCGCAGGTCGGGGCTCAGGCAGGTGTGTGCTTTAAATGGAGCTGCTGTGACTCCACGTCCCACACACATGCACCTCACAGATGATTCACCTGCTATTTCTGGAGAGTTTGTGCACAGACTTGGCTTGGCTCGAGTCCAGCCTCGTGTAATCAGCCTGTGTGTGGGGGGGGTGATGCAGTTCAAGCTGTGTCTTCACCTGCCCCGTGCCCTTTTCTACCCTGTTGTGCAGAACCAGGCCCTGAATGTCTTCAGGGAGCTGCTGCATTTGCACTTTGGTGCTTTTTGGGGTGAATGGAGCCTGACAAGGCACAGCAGAGCCTGTGGGGATGTGTGTAAGCACTGATGCACCTGATGGAGGCGAGGCCTGAAATTCCCTGGAGGGCTGGTGGAGGAGGTGTTTGTACCCTCAGTAAGCACAGGGTGGATGGTTTCTCTCTGGGTAGGAAACCCACATTGAATTCATAGAATCCCAGAATGGTTTGGGGTGGGAAGGGACCTTAAAACCCACCCAGTCCCACCCCCTGCCATGGGCAGGGACACCTTCCACTAGCCCAGGCTGCTCCAACCTGGCCTTGGACACTTCCAGGGATCCAGGGGCAGCCACAGCTTCTCTGGGCAACCTGTGCCAGGGCCTGCCCACCCTCTCAGCCAAGAATTTCTTCCACTATCCCATCTCTCCCTGCCCTCTGGCAGTGGGAAGCCATTCCCTGTGTCCTGTCCCTCCATCCCTTGTCCCCAGTCCCTCTCCAGCTCTCCTGGAGCCCCTTTAGGCCCTGCAAGGGGCTCTCAGGTCTCCCTGGAGCTGAACAATCCCAACTCTAACCCTAACCCTTAACCCTTTCCTCACAGGAGAGGTGCTCCAGCCCTCTCATCATCTTTGTGGCCCCAATTAAACCAGAGCTCCGTGTTACCTGGCAGGCATGGAAAATCCCCCCAGCATGGATTAGCTTTCCTCTCCTGTCTGCTGTGTTGTTTTTAATTTGACTTTGGTTTCAAGACTCAGCCAGCGAAGAATGGTGGTGAAGTTGGGCAGAAGGTGCAATACAGAACTGATGGTTGTGTTTCATCACGTTAATGGCAGGAATCTTCACCCTCTTACACACAGAGAGGAAAGTCCCTCTTACAGATCTTTCCCATTGCCTCTTCCTGGAGTGCAGTTTTTAAGTGGAATTAAGATGCTGTGCAGCACTCAGAGAGATTTATCTCTGGGACTGTGTTTCACACCAGCCTGGGGGGGGGAGGGAGCGTGGAAATCATTCAGGCTCTTGCTGGAAGCTCTGCAGGAGGGAGAGGGGATGGGTGGAAGGAGGGGACTGCCTGGGAGACCAAAAAAATGAGTGTGGAGGAAAGAGAGGCACAGGAGGAGCTGCAGCAGTGGCTGAGGAAACAGAGGATGGGGATTCTGGAGGGGGAGGATTTCTGAGGAGTAAAGATAGACCCAGATGGAGGTGACACTGAGTGGTTTCATCTGCCAGAGCATCCACAGGGCTTTGACACTTTCCATGTCCTTCCCTGCATGGGCAGCCCCAGCCAAGGGCTCTGGGGTGTCCCCAGGGAGGTACCCCTGTTTTATCTGCTCTGCACTGTTGGGCTGCAGCCTGAACGTGCAGACTGGATTTAGAATATATCAATTATTTGATGGAAAATTTGCATTTGCTTCCCAAAAAGCAGCGCCATGCAAAGTGTTGCCTGCGCCACCAGCAGGAGGGAGTGGTCAGCGTTTGCACACAAGTTTCTAAATGTATTTAGTGGTGTAAAAATACAGTAGATTGCACGAATCTAAAAGCTCTGTTTGGTCCGGAGATCTGTGTAATCATCTGTGTATAGCCATCAGGAGATTAGCATGCAGGGAGTTGGGCTGGTGAAGGAAGAGGCTGAATGGGTGTGCTCTGGGAACTCCTCACAGAGAGCAGGGAGGGGACTGGCAGGATGAAAAGTGAATTCATTCAGGGTGTTGTGGTTGTTTATATGGGAGGGAACTCCTGTGTCCCTTTCAGGAGGTTCGTGTCTCTCATCACCCACTTCTCCTTTTCCCTGCTTACACTCATTAAATATGGCAACTGGGGATTCTCCTCAGTCCTTTTTTTTTCATTTCTGCTTTCATTTGTTTCAGGGTTGGTGGTTTTTCTTTTTTTGCTCTCAGCTAATTAGGATTTTTTTACAGACCTTAAGTTTTATGTACACATTTCCTTTATTTATTTGCTTTGCAAACAGTCTTAATTTGCTTATGATCGTCTGTAATCTTGGTTTTCAGAGAAGATCATTAACCATGAGCCATTTTCAGTGGGGGATATCAAGACCAGTGGGAGTAACAGGACCAGGATGCTCAAGGCTCAGTAGATGTGCAGGAATGAGACAGTTAAATCTCCCCTCACTGCTCCCAAACAGGCACATCCTGATGTTGCAGTTAATGACTCTGTATGTGATGAATGGGGCCATAAAATTCCCTGTTGGGGTGAATTGCTTGACAACACTGAAATGAGGAGATATGTTTTATTACCTAATGCCTGCCTGAATGTATAAAATAAAAAATGAATAAAATGGGGGGAAGGGGAAAGCACTTTTATCTGATACATGAATATTTATAGAGGTATTTTCAGTGAACAATTAATTTTGCAGACTCTTAAGCTGGAGCTTTAATCCCTGGCTCGAGCAGTTCGCCTCCATATAATTGTTTTATTTTTGAAGCACATTTTAATTTTTGAACCTGCCAGGTGAGGGGCCACAACCCACCGGCACTGGAGGGTCTGTGTGAGCTGGGAGTGCTCAGTGTTTCCCCTTCCCTGATTCCCTGATGCTCTGTGTGATGTGACTGTCACTCACCTGCTCCTTCTCTCCCTCTTCTCCTGGTGCAGCTTTCGCTCCCGGAGGAACAGAACGAAGTGACCAGGAATGGCTGTGAGTCCAAGGAGCTGGTCTACCTGGTGCAGATCTGCTGTCAGGTAAATGCCATGTGTTCTCCCCCCCAACCCCTTGTTTACAGCCTGTATTTCTCATTCCACCTGCCAGCACAGCCCTGGAACATCGGGGTGTCACACTTTTCTGTGCTGGGGAGGGGGAGTTTCCAGCTCTTCCCTTGCTCCAAGATGCTGCCTGTGGTAGTGCCACCAACTCATTGTAGGAAATACAAAGCACTGAGGGGAGAAAAAGGAGCGTGGGAAGGAAATAATCCTTCCTAGGATGAGCCCAGGGACAGAAGTGTGTGTGTGAGGGCAGTCTGGGGGTGACCACAGACACCCAGACACACCAGTGACCCCAGCTGGGAGAATGCCACCAGTGGCTTGTTCACACAGGACATGGGGATGCTTGACCTGCTCCCAGTGATGTCTCCAGACACCTGGTGTGGAATTCTGCTGTGGTGTCAGGATGCTTTGGGCAGATAAATCTGCTGCTCCATCCCATGGCTTCCCCATCTCCTGATAAACCCAGCTCCTGAGAAGTTCCCTTCCCTTCCCTTCTCCTCCAGTGCTTGACTAAACTGGATTGGAAACGCTGGGAATTGACCTCATCACTTTAAAGGCTGGACACAGAACCAGCCACCTTTTGTCTTCCTTTCTTTTTCCTTTTTTTCCCTCCTTTTGCTCGTATTTCCTTTTTTCTTTAGTTTTTACTTTCTTTTCTTTTTTCCTTTTCCTCTTTCCCTTTCTTTCCTTTCCCTCTTCCCCTTTTTCTCTTTCCCCTTTTATTCTTCTCCTTTTGCTTTCCCTTTCAATTTCCTCTTTTTCTCCTATTCTTTTTCATTTCTTCCTTTCTCTTTTTCGCCTTTCTCTTCCCTCTTTCCCTTTGTCCTCTTTCCCTTTTTTATCTCCTGTTTTCCTTTCCCTTTTCTCATGTTCTTTATTTATTTTTTATTTTTCCCTTTCCCTTTTTCCTCTGTTCCCTCTTTCTCTTTCCCCTTTTTTCCTTTTTCCCTTTTTTTATCTTTCCCTTTTTCCTCTTTTCCTTTTCTCCTATCATCTTACCCAGTTCTTCCTTATTTTTCCTGTATTTCTTCCTTTTTTTTATTTCCATTTTTCTTCTCTTTTAAAGTACCTCCCTGACCAGTGCTCCCTGCTCTGAGCCTGTCATTCCCCTCTCCCATGTCATTCCACATCCCTCTTTCCCAGATCCATAAAGAGCTGAGAAACTTGTGGCATCTGGATCCAATGACTGGGAAGGTATGGAAGGAACTGCACAGCTGAGCATCATTTCTACCCCGGGGACACTTTCCCCCTGACATCCCAGGGCCTCTCCCAGTGTCCAGGGAAAGATTCCATTCCATCAGGCTTTGGAGCCCTGCAGTGTCTGCCTGCAGTTGGCTCCACATGAGAGCCCGATGGGAGGTGTGAAATAGCTCATGGAATGATGGTGGGGAGAGATTTTGGCAGGACACACGTGTGGGTCAGGCCAAAAGTCCTGGAGGAGGGGGGGGAAAGAGCCTAAAAAGCAAATTTGACTTTACTCACCCTGTGTGTGCTTCCAGGGTTGGTGTCCGGGCACTGCAGCCTGTCCTGGATTGCTCACATGGACACAGGGAATTCTGGGGTTAGGGTTAAATCCACATCACTAGAAAAGCTTTCAGATATCTGTGATTTGTTGCAAATCCAGAGGGGGGTGTTTGCCATCCTGGCAGCTTTAGGTCCCAGAGCTGAGAGGAACAAGCCAAACCCCCCAGTTCTGGTGTTGAAGGCATTGCCATGTGGGCTGGGCAGATCCTCCCTGCCTGCTTTGGGGCTCACACAGAGACATTTCCTCTGCCATCTCCCCCTGGAGCTGGAAAACCAAAGCCTTTGAACATGAGATGTCTCAAACAGCCTGGGCTGTGCTTGGCAGGGCACAGCCACTCCCACTGAGGAATCCTGCCCTGCTCCTTCCCATCTGCAAGGGCCATTTTAGTGCCCCAAAGACAATTAGTGTTCGAGGCCTGCTTTGCAAAACCTTCCCAGATAGATGAGGTTTGAAAAACATCCTTTGGGAGGTGTATTTGTGACGCTTCCTGCTGCGAGTCAGCTCGTGAAATCCCAGCTTTGTGCGAGCTCCAGAGGGGGGTTAAGCCTCTGTTCAGCTTTTCTTCTGCTTATAAACCTCAAAAAATTAATCCACTTTATTGGCCCTTAAGAAGAAGCGGGGATATATGCAGAGGTGTTCCAAGTGTTTCAGAAAAGGGGAGAGGCAGGGTCCTTCTTTTGATTTAAACAGAGGTAGGGAATTAAATCTTATTGGGAAGAGCTGATGATGGAGGGCTTTGTTTGGTTTGGGTTTTTTTTAGACCAGTGTAGGTGGGTTTTCCTTCCTTTCCAAGTAAAATTGCGCTGATTAATTTCTAGAGGAGAAAATCTGTGCAAAGATTGCTGCTGTTAAAATAAAAGGATCAAGTCCTGGCAGGGTGGTGTGAGGACTGTCCCTGTGAAGGCTCTGAACCCTGGAAAGAGTTATTAGAAGCCTTAACAATCCCTGTGGGCCCTGAAGGAGCACATGGGATGTCTGTAGGAATCCCTGCTGTACCTGTGGCTGGGAAGGTCCGTGCACAGTGTTTGCAGTCCTTGGGAAGTTCCGTGGGGAGAAGCAAAAGCACTTCCATGACCTGCACCACATCTCAAAGGGGTTATTTTGTGTGTGGAGAATAAAACCAGCACAAGTCAGACCCTGCAAAAAGGCTGGAATGGGCTAATCCAGCCCAGCTTGGTTGTAAGAGAGGCTGAAAATGGGCCTTTTGGATGGTTTTGGGGGTTGGTCTGTGGGATGTTACAGCAACTACCTGTGTGTGTGTTTTAATACTGCAACAGAAGAAGCCTGAGCTATTTTGTTCTCACAAATGGAAGAAAAATAAAAGGCATGAAATGAGTTCTGTGGTGTTTCAACACCTCAGACATCCTTTTTGGTGACATTTCGAGTGGCAGGGCGAGAAGCAGGGCCTGCTTGTGAGGATGGTCTGAGACAGACCTTAACCCGCAGCCATCTCCCCTGGTTTTTGTTTCCCATTTCCCTGCTCACAGGGACCTTGCTGAGACAGGACTGACAGGCCCTGCCAGCCAGAGATGTCATCCTGTGCAAGTGTGAGCGATGGGTGACAACATCCCGGTGCAAGACCTGCTGATGGACCCTTCAGCTCAGCCTGGCTCTGAGCTGGGAGCCCAGCCCACCCTCCCTGCCCCTGCTCTCCATGAGCTCTGCCAGTGCCCTGCAAAGGAAGCTGTTTCAGCCCCAGCTGGATTTCTAAAGATGTTCCCAAAGCAGGAACTCGGGGGCCAAGCAGGGATTTTTCCTTTTCCTGCTCCCCTTTCCATCCCCTCTGGCAGGGAGCTGAGCCAGGCCTTGCTGTGGCACAGCTTTTTGTCCCTGCTGTGCTGGCTTTGATGGATGGAATCAGGGCTCTGATGCACCAGACAAAGGCATTTCCCAACCCTCTGCCCCTGGTAATTCTCAGCTCTGCCTGGCAGGAGATTCCAGCTGGATTTCCCCTGTTTGGAGAGCAGGATTTGCTCCAAAGGCATCCCCCTTCAGCATTCCCTGGCTGTGAGTGTGCCAAGTGGAGGGCAGGCCAGGAAAAAGGGGCTCCCAGGAGGAAGAGCAGAGAGGAGTCCCCACCCCTGGTGCTTTGGGGGAGAGCAGAGTGGAGGGTATTTTCACAGAGGACTCACATCCAAAGTGTGGTTTGCTGGGTCTGGCTGTCTGGGATAGTCCAGGCTGAAACCACAAACTGCTTGCAGCAGAATTTTTGAGTCAAACATTCAAAAATAGGGGTTTTTTTTGTTTGTTTTTGTTGTTTGTTGTTTTTTTTTCTTAAAGGCTTGCTCTTTAATTGATTAATAGTTTCTGATTGAAGCTCAAACACCTGGAGAGCAGTAAGTGCTACAAACATCCCGTCCTGTGAGAAGCACTTCAATCAGTTGATCCTAAGGGACAGATTCTAACACACATATATTCCTATGTGTGTTTAATATAGATATAAAAATACATAGAGAGAAAAGCTGGTCACATCTTTGATAATGGGATATATCTGTTCAAGAGGTGACAAATCCAAGGTGTGGTGTCTTTGAAACACCTGGCTCTGCTCCAGGCTTTTGGAAAGTCAGCTGGCATCTGTAGGGAGGAAGGTTGGTATGGAATTGTATCTGAACTGCATAATTAATGTGTTCCACTGTAGCTGGTGTGATGATAGTAAAGGATAAATTCATTCAGAACTGGGTAATGAGGATTAAGGAGAAGGATGGGACTGACTGGTCTTGGAGTTTTCCCACAGGGTTGGGTAGGGCAGCACTCACACCCAGCAGGACAGACACCTGGGCTGTGCTGTGTCCTTCTGTTCTAATAGCAAGTTCACCTTGCCCTCTGCTCAGCCTGGGGTTTGCTCTGGGATCCTTAATTCACACACAGAATCTCAGAATGGCTGAGGTTGGAAGAGCCCTCCCAGCCCATGGATCCCCCTGTGCCCCATCCCCACCCTGTCCCCAGCCCAGAGCACTGAGTGCCACTCCAGGTCTTCCTTGGACACCTCCAGGGCTGGAAGGGACTCCAAACCTCCCTGGGCAGCCTCTGCCAGGGCCTGACCACCCTTTCCAGGGAGAAATTCCACCTGATGTCCAACCTGAGCCTCCCCTGGCACAGCTGGAGGCTGTTTCCTCTCATCCTGTTTAGACCACGTGGCAGCTTTGAGGCAGAGAGGATTTTTGTCCCCTTGCCTTTCCTGCCCTTTATTCCCAAGTGTCCAAGCAGGCAGGAGGTGTGCACAGGGATCCAGGAGATCGGGAATGCTTCCAGGAGCTGAGCCATTCTCCTGCTTTGTCCCTTTGCCGTGGGTTTGTGCTCTCTGGGGCTGTGGAGTGGGAATGCACACACGAGCTCTTGTCTCCTGTGCTGCTCAGGGGGCTGTCAGGAATCCAGGAACAGCATCTGTGTGTGGTGGGGCTCTGGGATTTCACTGCCCAGCTTTTGGGACTGGTTCTTCAGCCCCAGCCATGGAGCAGATTCACTGCTCCTCTGTGTAAATCCGTCTGGTAACGAGATGAAAAATTATGTAGTGCTTAAACTTTGGCCTTTAATTTCTCCATTCATGGCTCTCTTTGTTTTGGTTTGGGGTTTTTTCTCTTTAATTATTTAAATGTGCACTGTGAAGGACACAGGGGCAGCTCTTTCTTTCCTTGGCTCTGGATGCATGAGATGCAAACCCAGGGTTTTAGCCTCGTGTGGATTTTGAATTGAATAATTTATTTATAGAGCGACATTGCAGAAATAAATACTCTCCTGGAACTGTTGGTGCTAAAGCACATTCCTGCAGCAGGTGCAAGTGTAGGTGCATTTCAAGCTGTCAGAGACACACCAGAAAAAGAGACTTTCTGTGCTCTGTGCTGTGGCTTCAGCTTAAATTCCAGTAGGGAAATGATCTGGTGGGATTTATGGGAGGGTGTTTTTTTGCTGTGGAAAGAGGGTATGTGAAAATAAGCCCCACAAGACCTCACCAAAGACCCTCCCAGTTCATCAGACTCGTGTTGGACTGAGCTGCAGGGGGATGGTGAGTGGTAAATAGCACCTTCATCTGCTCTTCAGATGTATTTTTTTCCCTGATGAAAACCTGCAGCTGAAGGGAAAGGCCAGCGTGGCCCTGCTCCAGGGAGGGGTGATGAGCAAGGGGGAGAGTGATTCCTCAGAATAAAGTGCAGTATCACATGGCAGTGCTGCCCTGGAAGGTTTTTCAGCAGCAGAAGCTCTCAGAGTTGCAGGGGAGTTGGTTAATGCCGTGTCCTTTGGGCGCTTTGCCTTCAGGAGGAAAACGAGCTCGGAATTAGAGCTCACTCTGCTCATCCCCAGAGCATGTCCTGGGAGCTCTGGAGCAAAAGTGACAATCACTGCTGCAATGCAAGGGGACAGGGCAGTGACTGTGGTTTCCCTCTGTGAGTAATGAGTCCTGGCAGGGCTGCTGATCATCTCCTGGTGCTTTGCAGACAAGGCTGGGCCCGGCCACAAATTGAAGGGGACAGTTGGGCTGTTGTGCAGAGGCAGTGGATGCTGCCCCGTCGCTGAGCGAGTGTAAATCTGCAGCTAAAACTGCCTTGTTTGACAGCTCTTCCCAGGGCTGGGCTTGGTGTAAATCCAGAATGAAGAGCAGGATGGTGGTGGCTGGGCTGTTTTCCTCAGCTGCCTTGATGTTTATTCCTTACGGAGAAGTTTGACATTCGGGCGTCTTCAGCAGCAGTTTCCCAGGACTGTCAGCTGGGGCAGCTGGCAGTCTGCTGGGACACATCATCTGAAGCAGTGTCATCCAGTCCCATCCCGTGCAGGCTGAAAATTGGCTTTGATCAACACGTGGTGTTGGATGTCAGGGGGCTGAGGAGGCACCAGGGACGGGTTGGGATGTTCAGCCCCAGTGCAGGTGGAGTTCGTGGACCTTGGAAGGGCACCTGCACTTCCAGATAACACATCCACTGGATAGGAAATGCAGGGCAAGAAGGTTAGTGAGGAATATTTTTAAAAAGGCCCTCTCAAGGCACGGAAACCATGTCAGAATAAATTACAGGGGTAGGGACAGAATCACTGAGTCACAGAGTCATTTGGGTGGGAAAAGATCTCCAGGATCATCATTCCAACTATTCCCCAGCTCTGCCAAGGCCTCCACTGATCCCTGTCCCTGAGCCCCACACAAACATGGCTTTTTAACTCTTTTATGGATGGTAACTCCAGCACTGCCTGTGCCAGGGCTCTCCAATAAAACATTTCCCCTGATATCCAACCTAAACCTGGCACAACTTGAGGCCATTTCTTCTTGTCCTAAAGATGCTTTAGTGGTAGATCAAAAATGCATCATTTTCGTTGCTTGCAGCAAATATTTCCTGTCACTGAGCAAAGTGTCAAAATACCAATTCCAACTGTTGTAATTCCAGCAGTTTTCCAGAATTATGTCCTGCCAGTTACACTGAGGGCACCTTGATTATTAAACTGATGTTCTAAAGAGAATTTGTAATGGAGTTGTTTGGGTGTAAAATCCCTGAGGTGATGAGTGTCACTGTTCCCCTCAGTAACTGGAGGTGCTTTGCCCAGCTGGGTTTGGGACTGGCTGCTAAATTAAAAATAAGCTGTGTTTTAGAGGAGTCAGTAACAGAATTCTCAGGGGGAGCATGAACTGAGCTTGCCCCTTAATCCTTGGGGCTCTCCCAGAGCAGGTTTGGGCCCCAGTTTGTTAAAAACCACAGAGCAGATGTCCCTTGTCACTCTGAGTTGTGTAACCTGTCACACACTGACCTAGTTCAGCCAACACCAAGGGCCCAACTCCTGGAGCAAGATTTCCACCTGGAGCGTGAAACAACTCGGAATCAGCTGGGTGTGAACTCCCTGCTGGGAATTTCCGAGCTGGGGAATGGGGGCTGGGAGCCTTGAGCTTCCCGAGCTGTGGATGTGCGACAGGCACAGTTTTAAACTGATGTTTTTCAGGGTTGTGGAGCAGGTTTGCCACCAAGGGCTCGGGCTTTGGCACATGAAAAAGGTGCATTTTTAACTCAGCTGTGAGTGTGAAAGGCCCTGTTTCAAATGGTGTGGTTTACCTTTGTACAGACCTGCCAGGGCTGTTGGGCATGGCAGATGATCTGTCTTCAGAGTCCATCTCCCAGGCCTTGGCACCACTTCTCAGTGTTTCTCCTTAACACTGAGGCCAAAACATCAGCTGGCTTTCCATTATCAAAACTTCTCCAGAGCTGCTTCTGTTTCTTGTGCTTTCCAAGTAGCATTTCACCATTCTAGGCTCTCTCCTTGAGTCCTGGTCAGCTCCATCTCTGACATCAGTGCTTCTACACCTTTTCCCTTGAAACACTCGTGTTTTTCTCCCTCTAACCCTGCCCAGAGACATTTCTTACCACGTGAGTGATATTTTCCAAACACTGGTAACGTTGCTTCATTATAGGGTGTCAGGATGAGTGGGGTTGGAAGGGAGCAGGGTCAGATACAAGGAGAGAGAGTGTTTACAAGGGCCTGGAGGGACAGGATGGGGGAATGGCTTCCCACTGCCAGAGGGCAGGGTTAGATGGGAGATTGGGAAGGAATCCTTCCCTGGGAGGGTGGGCAGGCCCTGGCACAGGTTGCCCAGAGAAGCTGTGGCTGCCCCTGGATCCCTGGAAGTGTCCAAGGCCAGGTTGGAGCACCCTGGATCAGTGGAAGGTGTCCCTGCCCAGGGCAGGGGGTGGAATGGGATGGGCTTTAATGTCCCTTCCAACCCAAACCACCCTGGGATCTTATTTTGCTGGTTTTATCACCTCAGACGAGTAATTTTCAAAGAACTTTTTGCTTGGTTTTGTTTGTTTGTTGGATGTTTTAAAGCCCAGCAGTGCTTACTTTGATGCAACCCCTTCTCTTCTCTGTGGTGAAGTGCAGAGTGGTTTTACATCTAGGAGTTTTACTGAATCCCTACAACTTCCATATAAGCATTTGGGACTCTGTATGCATTCATCCATTCCCTCCTTGCTTTGGCACCTGGAGGATGGTGGAATTTGAGTTCCCATCCCTTAGGAATTGGTGTGTGGCTTTGAAGGGTTTCCTCTGTGGCTCGGAGCTCCCGTTGGGTCATTTTTTTAATTTTCTGGAGCATAGCAAAGCCCCCCACGCTGTGCCCTCCCCTTCACCCCGTGTCTCTGGGTGACCTGCTGCTCCCAGGGTGTCATTTTACTCAGGAGATGATTGATATGGAATTGTTTAAATTAGAACGTGTCAGGAGGGCAGGGGGTTTCACTCACGTGTCCTGCTGGAAATGGGATGACCCTGCTGGAGCTCAGCCCAGGTCCTGGGCAGCCCTGGGTGGGTTTGGTGCCCCTGTCTCTAATTGGAATCCAGGAAGTCTCATTTTTAGGGGAGAGAAGCTGCAGTGGTTTCCATTAAAATATCCTTTTTTTTTTTTTTCCTGCTGATTGCAATTATTTGATAATAAACGGATAATTAATGCCGAGAGATTAATTTATTCAGTGGAATAAGGCTAATAAGGGTTCACCACAGAAATATACTAAATTTTCTCCTCTGCCTTGTGCCTCCTGCTTTGTCTATAAAAATGTTCCCTTAATCCTGGGCTAGTTGGTCCCTCATTTCCAGGTGCAGAGCTGAAGTTTTAGTGTTCCATTCAGAAGTAAAGTAGCTTTATGTTGCCTTAGTGCAAGCTGCCTTTAACTTTGAAAGATTTATAATTTCCTCCAAGTTACAATAACACACCAGAAGTCACGGACTCACCCAGCTCCAAACACTTCCTGGGTGAACTCCAAGGGCTGCATTTTATTAGTCCTGCTTTTCTGTTTTGACTGCATTTCTAAGCCATGACTTGAAATAGGAAAGGGCTGAAGGGTCAGGCTGGAATAACACAGAGACCCTGAGCCCCAGACAGCTTGTGGGAGTCCCCCCATGGCAGATTTAACCCCTCCTGGTGGGTGCTGCTGCTTTTCCAGCTATTTAATCCGAGGGGTTTTCTTACCGTGGGGTCAAACCGAAGTGACTTCTGCCAGAGACTTTCATCTCATGTTCTGCTCTCCGTCTCCACGTGGACTGCAAGGTTCAGGAGAGCATCCATGTGATCTCTCTGAGGAAATAAGCATTTGAACCAGAAAAGAAAGGTCTATCCCAGTCTTAAAATAAATAAATGTGAAGTGCTGCAGAGCAAACAGGCTGTGGGGCAGGAAGGTTGTGTGTGTGCTGGAGCTCAGTGGCACCCTGGGATTGATGGACAGAAAGGAGTCCTGTGTGCTCAGATGGAGGCAGATCCAGCTGGAAATGGGTTTTTTTTACCTAGAGAGGAGATTTATAAATCTTCATTACGGAATTTCAGCATGTCAGTTCTGTAAATTGACGGTACCACAACTACTGGCAGCAGCAGAACCTCTCTTGTGCTGGGGCTGCCCCTGCACGTTGTTCACTGCACAGCAGGAAGAGTTGCCTGTGCCAGATGCCAAGTGGAAACAGTTAAGTGGCCATAAAAATATTCCTGTGTGGAACAGGCCCTGGCTTATGGGATCCCCACTCAGGAGCCTGATTTTTGTACTGATAACTGAGGCGTTTAAGAGGTGAGGGAGCAACGATGGGGCTTTAACTCTGGGAATTAAAATGCGAGGGATGGTTTAAATACCTTCCCTCTTTAATTTGCAGTAAGTAATGCCTGTCTGTTAGTAATTAAATTCTCCCTGAGCTGCAGGAGCTGTGCTGTGTTGGCCTTGGGAAGAACAGGAATGGGGAGCCACAGGGAAAAACGGGAACAAGGGAGCGACAGTGCTGCTCTTCCCAAGTCTCACAGGGTTGAGCTGAGCTCAAGGGAGTGTGGAAACTCCTCCTGGCTGGGGCTGCTCATCGTCCTCCTGGGGCCATTGGATCAGCAGAGCTAAAAATACCTCTGCTGGAGCTGCAGTTGTGCATCCTTGTCCCTCCCAGTCTCCTCTCCCTCGGCGCGAAGCCCGAGGAGCTCCGCGATCTCCGGGTGATGGTTTTACTGATGGAGGGTGCAGATCGTGGGCTCAGTGCAAATTAAATCAGCAGCTCAGGAAGCTCTGAATGGTTTTGGTTTTTTTTTTTTTTTTTTTTGGACTGTGGCATTTCTTCTTGCTTTGGTAATCGGAAAAACACCAGGAGCTCTGTGCAGTGGGCTGAGATCTCACCAGGCTTTTCGTCACACATTCAGTGCTGCCCAGCAGAGTCAGGGAGAGCAGAGCAGCTGGAACAAGAGCAGGAATGAACCCAGATTTTCCATTCTGTGAGAAATTCCAGATTTGACAGGGTGCTTTTCATTGTGAACATGTCTGGGAATTGAAATTCCAAAATAGCTTCGATATTGTTCAAAAAGAGACTTGGGGCTTTTTTGTCAGTGGTCAAAAGATCATGAAACTATTTTATGATATTATTGAAATCTTCATTTGATACTTGATTTTTGGATTTTAACGAAATTTCTCGCAGCCAGGTTTTTAATTTAAGGTTGAATTTGGGAAATCACTTCACCTTGTGCTTTCCTTCACCTCTCTCTTACATCCCACTGGAATGAGGGATTTAAGCTTCTGTAAATCAGGACCATTAATAGTAACTGGAAAATTAGAGGCTGATCAAAAATTAATTTGAGCAACAGTTTATGGGAATCATTGCAAACGTGCAGGAGGCATTTTTGCCATATGGATGGGAAGTGCCTGGAGCACCAGGAATGTTGAGCTTTGCTCTGAAACAGCAAAGACAGCACGAGACCAACTTAACAGGCACTTATTGTTTCTAATATTTTATTAACCGTCTAAATTAAAAAATAATCCCTTTGCCAAACCCTCCTGGCACTTCAGAATTTGCAGGAAATGAGAGCAAAATGCACAGTTTTTACATTGGTATAGGGAAGCCTTTGTAGTGTCCTGGTTGTGGAATGAGGCTCTTGTTGTTCCTGCTCTTCTGGCTGTGCCTCTCTGCACATCTGGCTGGGAGAATTTAGACTTTGCTGCTTGGGATTTGTGCTGGAGATCTGAGGGGAAGCTCTAAATGTTGTCCAGTTCCTTCCTGGATTGCTGCTCCTGGATTCCTTCCTGGAAAGTTAATTGCACCCCTTGTAAATGAGGCTTCAAAATTTATCACTCGGGTGCCAAATCTGCAAAAACTTTACTTGGTAGAACTTAATACAACCGACAGCATGGGTGCTTTTTGAGTTCAGTTATGGCAGGCTTAAAATTATGGGATATTGGAAACATTCACCCTTAGGGTGCTGGAGTAACTTTGTGGAAATGGGAAGGTCTGTTCTGTGCTGACACATCCTGTGCAGGGTCACTGTGGATGGGAGCGAGGAATGGGCAGCTCTGCCCCAGAGAGTGGAGGGGCAGGTGTTGAGCTCTTCTGAGAGGAGGAAGGGAACAATAGAGCTGTGTCTGGGCAGGCTCAGGGTGGATCTCAGGGAAAGGTTCTTCCCCCAGAGGGTGGTTGGCACTGAACAGGCTCCCCAGGGCAGTGGGCACAGCCCCAAGGCTGCCAGAGCTGCAGGAGGGTCTGGACAACGTTCTCAGTGACAGGATGGGATTGTTGGGGTGTCCTGTGCAGGGCCAGGAGTTGGACTGATGATCCCTGTGGGTCCCTTCCAGCTCAGGAGATTCTGTGGAGAATCCTGCAATCCTTCAGCACGAGAGCCCGGCACCCACGGGCGTTGGGTGACTGACCCGGCAGTGGTGACGTGGTTTGGCCTCCAGGCATCCACAGCACCCATCTCCTGGAGCCTCCCTGCTCCCTCAGGGGTGGCTGAGGGAGAGCTGAGGGAGAGCTCAGGGATTGCTGTGCTGTTGCTTAGCAGCTGCCGAGCTGCAGTTTGGAGGTGCCGAGAGCGGTGGGTCCAGGTTACCTCCCCGCTGTGCCCCTCTCTCCATGAGCTGTGCAGTGCAGGAGGAGCATCCCAGGGAGCTGGTGGGGCCAGAGACACCCCTGCTGCCGTGGGGTAAGTTGTGCCTGTCCTCCATCACCTTTTCCTTGCTGTTGTTGCCTCGTGCCCGGGCTGGGGTTCATGGGGAGCCAGGGGAACGCTGCCCGTGCAGGATCCTGTCACACCTCCAGCCCCAGCTGTTCCTCTCTTGCACATTTAACTCTTTACTGTCTTCATTTGTGATGGAGAGACTGCAAATCTGCAGGCCAGCACTGAAAATCTGGAATTGATGGCAGGTTGGGGATCGTTTGGCAGGTGGTTTGTTATTTGTGGGGGGTGTATGAGGTGGTTCTGGAATGCCCAGTTCAGTGCCAGGAGCAGATCCAGGGTCGCAGGGATTTCTCAGGCTGTTGTTCCCTGTGTTGGTGACTAAACCTGGCTCAGCTGAAGGTCACACTGGCAGCTCAGTGAGAGAGCAAGAACCTCTTAATTGCAAAAGATGGAGGAGTGGGAGATCTGACAGCTCCCTGGACGTAATTAGACTTTGCACTCCTGGTTTTGTTTTTCTCCTTTAGACAAACGGTGAAATGGCAGAACGTGGAAAATCCCAAATCTTTTATGCCCTGTGTAGGTGCCTCTTTGTAGGATTGTGAAGTAGGGGGTGATTCCTTGTGAGCTGAAAGCAGAGTTTGTGGGCACAGTGAGAACCTGGAGTTGTCTGCAGTGGCCTGGGTGGAACAGAGCTGGACTGCAGGGCTTACATCCACAGCTGCCTTGCAGGCTTTGGGTGTTAATATGAAAGTGAGGCTTAGAACTTGGCTGGTAAATGAATACAGCAGAATTCAGACTGGGAATTCAGAGTAGGCCATGCCTTTTACATCCCAGGGAAGAGGGCAGTGGGCACAGCTCTGCCAGCCACGCCTGGGGTCACAATCTACAGCTCCTTCCCCATGTTGTGTCCCCTCTCACCCCACACATTCCCTGTTTTCTGCTCTGCTTGCCAGGCATCCCTGTGTCCCTTTTAATCCTTGGCCCTGCCCTTGAGTGGCTGTGTAACCTGGAGCAATCTTAATTCCTTCATTCCTCCCCCATCCCTGGACTTGTCCAAGGCCAGGTGGGAGCAACCTGGTCTAGTGGAAAGTGTCCCTGCCTGTGGCAGGGGGTGGAAAGGGATGAGCTTTAAGGTCCCTTCCAACCCAAACTATTCTGGCATTCTGTGATTAATGACTGTTCATAAAGTGCTTTAACCTGTAAACTACTGCATTATTACAACATTTTTTATTGAACACAACAGGCTGTGAAGCTTTTAAAAGTCATCAGTAGATATTAAAAGCTTCCCAAAGCAGATTATTCCATGCTGCCATGGCCCTTCCCTGTCCCCTGGAGCTGTCTGGATCTTGGCTGTGTTTTAATTGGGGACATGATATGCACTCAGGAGTAAATCTGCAGCTAGTGTTGTTCATCATGGATTGGTTTTTAATTCAGCTGAAGACTTGCCTGGGGCACCTGACAGAAATTTTGCAAGCTCCAATCCTGCCTTCAGATCCCCGGGTTTATATCCTGCC
>NW_020956520.1:77694-78268 GCF_003031625.1 Empidonax traillii
GTTTGAAAATTGGCTCCTAGGATTGAGGTCAGTGATTTTTACCCCTGATTTCAGTGACCTGAAGGGAAATATCCCTCAAGTTCATACAAACTGGTTAAGCTGCTGAGTCTGAATGCTTATTCAGAGTGCCAAGAAAGCAGCTGTTGGTACCTTAGATCCCAGTTTTGTCTCTGGAAGCTCTGTCAGCATTCCTAGGAAATCCTGCTGTCCGAGGGTGGAGCGCTAGACTTGCATTTTCAACCAAATATTCTTGAAGCTGCTTTCTAAGAGCATTTGCACTGGTGCATTATTTAAATGGGCTTTTCAAAAGCTGGTTTTCCTGCATGGATAAGAGGGAGTTTTTCATTTCTTGACTTGCTGTCTTGACCTGGAATATGATGAGCTGGAATTCCTTCTCGCCTCTTGGTGACGGAAAGGTGTCCAAAATTTCATGTCCAAAATAACCTCCTGGAAAGCAGCAGGTGCATCTTGGCTGCGCCACTTCAGAGCACGTGGAGGGGGAGGCAGAGCAGGGGAAGGGAAATGAGGGAAATTCAATCCAGGCACTCAAAGAATCAGCTATCCAGGAACTGTA
>NW_020956520.1:82138-137700 GCF_003031625.1 Empidonax traillii
GCACAGGATCCATGGAGCACAGGATCCATGGAGCACAGGATCTATGGAGCACAGGATCCATGGAGCACAGGATCTATGGAGCACAGGGGCCAGGCTGTTGCCAGGGGCTCAGTGCTGATGAGGGCACTGAGATGGCACTCCCTGCTTGTAAATCCTGCTCTGTGCCAGCAGGCTGGAATGCAGCTGGAGTGAGCAGGGAAACTGAGGCACGTGTGGCTTCCCGAGTGTGTGCAGTGAGAAACCTTGGCAGGACAGACATGGAACAGGAGCAGCTGTTTCACAATGCTGTGTCCTGTTCCCTAACCCAAATCATCCCTTTCATTTTGAGGATATTCTTGATTTTCAGTGGGCAGTTGCACAAGTAGCTGAGTGGGATTTGCCCCCCAGGACTGAGGAACACACCCAGTGTCTCTGCTCGTGTGGTGACAGCAGCTTCCTTAGTGAGGACTTGCTTTGCCTTGAGGAAATCCCCTCCCTGTGTCTCCCTTATCCCTGGCTGAAAACTGGGGATGTGTTGTCTTTTCTGTAAAACACACTGAGATCCATCAGTGCCAAACATCTGGTGAAGGTTGGGCCTTACTGGTGCCAGTTTTTGCTCTCCCTGCCTGCAGGATTTATTTAAGTTCTGCCCCTTGTTATTTTCTGTAATAGAGCCCACACAGAGCTTGACTCAGACTAAGCCCAGTGTAGTGTTGATTACTCTGATTTCCTTTTGAGCCATTGCAGTATTGCATTTTTATGGGTAGTGAGCAAAGCCTCAGGAAACCTGTTTGGTCTCCTTGGCCATTTCCATCCTGTTGCTGTGACACCCCCTCTCCTCTGCTCCCTTCCCCACCCAGACCAGCACATCTGGGGCACTTTGGGAGCTACGAAGGCAGCTCTTGACTTGTTGCTGTGAGAGGAAACGAGAAGACACGTGTCAGTGCCCACACACACATGGATAGGGCATGCAGTAAAAATTAGTTCAGCTGCTTGAGAGTATTTCCCAAAGTGTTTGACACCATCCCTACAGTTTAATCAGAACACTCCTGTACCCCTTGGCAGAGATCTTGCTGCTCTTAAGGCCCCTTTCCTTAGGAACAGCTGGAGAATCCAGTAACTCTTCCACCTCACAGCTCGGCTTTGCAAAGGCAGATGTGGAGTTTTCAGTTTCTTGCCGTGCTGGGGGCTGTAGTTCTTGGGATTGTGCTCGTGGCAGGCTGTGATTGATGTTGTCAATCTTGTGCAGGTGGGAGATATCGTGTCCGTCATTGACATGCCACCAAAGGAGCTGACCTCGTGGTGGAGAGGAAAACATGGATTTCAGGTAGGCACAAGCACCAGAGATGATGATCAAACTTCAATAAAGGCAGGTAATTCAGCAGTCTGTTTGTTCCTGGAGCTGCCCAGGGCTGAGTGTGGGGATGAGCAGGGTGTCCTGTGTTGGTGCCAGGGCACTTCCCTTGTCCCTGGGCTGGGGCTGGAGCACACCCAGGGACTCCGTGGGAAGGTTGCTCCCTGCCTCCCGTGGGAAGGAGGGCCCTGTGATGGACAGCTGGCCTGATGTTTGTGGAAGCTGTGCTGTCCCCCTCCAAGGCAGCTGACACTGTTGTTCACATCACCCCGTTCCTTCCAGGAGCTGAAACCAGCTCAGGCAGAACGTCGAGGGTTCCGAGAACTCCAGTTGACAAAACAGTGGCACTGACTTGGACAAGCCACCCATCCAAGCTGTGCTCTCTGGGCTCTGTAAACCTTCCAGCAGAGAGATTTAGACTGAATTTTCACAAGGTCCTGAACATAGCTGGGAATTAGGCACCAAAACTTCTGTGCCCAAATGGCTCTGTCCTTCCATAGAGTTTTATTCCCTCATTTTTTTCTCATTTCTCATTTCCCTCTTTTATTTTCTCATTGTAAATGTAAAAGATGAAGAAGTCTCTATTAACAAAGCAAACCCCAAAGCTGCTGAAGGTTGAGGGGTGTGACCTGTGCTGTGTTTCATGTTTCAGCTCCTTTCAGGCAGAGAGGGATTTTGATCCAGCAGCTGCTGTCTGTGAGGGAGTGGAATTGTGAGTTTGCTCTGGAGAGGGTCAGAATTGACCAGACACTTGTGTATTTTGGCATGGAAAGTCTTCTCAAGGTTCCTCAGCTTTTCCCTGACAGACCTTTCTGTGCCAGGTCCAGCTCGTGGCCCGGCTGTCAGGGAGCAGTTGGATCTCCAAACACCACAAATCCCAGCTGGATGCAGTGGTAGTTAAATGATCACACTGCTGCCTGACCAGCCAGAGCTTTTGTTGGCTCTGGATCAGATGTGAGAGTTCAGATAACATCTAATTTGTACAATCAGAAGAGCGTGGACATGTGATACCTGCTCTGAAATTAGATTTGTCTCCAGAGTTAACACATTGATATTGCTTGAACAAACTTCTGGGTTTGAACTGTGTTATGGCTTTGCTGGACTTTTGTTCTAATCTTAGAAGCCTCAGAGCTTTATTTGCTGTACTATTAAATAGAATCATAGAATGGCTTGGTTTGGAAGGGACCTTGGAGATCAAGCAGTTACAACCCCCAAATATTAAGTGCTTTAGTACTGCTTGGAATGATCAGGCCATGTCACATTTAACTTCCAAATGAATCAGTAAAGCAAAATAAAGCTACTTTGTGATCTGGGCATGAGTGTGGACACTCTGCACACACTGATGGATTACCAGGGTTGGTAATAATTCCATTATTCAGTGTGAGCTCCCTGCCTGCCATCAGCCTGGCTGAAACTGGGGCTCGGTCTGAAGAGTATCACTGGTGATTAAAGGCACAAAAAGCAAGGCAGCTCTTCTGCAGTTTGTCACTGCCTTGTGCCTCCCAGATCAGATCCCATTGTGCTTTCCCAGCACAAAACCACATTTGATGAAGCTTCCTGGAAAAGGATTTGTCTGTGTCCCTGCACAGCCAGGCTCCTGACACCACAGACCTGAACAGCTGCAGAAACACAGCACCATATTCTGGCTTAGCAGAAAATTAGGGGTGGAATAATCTTGTGTCCCTTAATTACAAGCAGAAGTCTGTCCCCCTGGGCTCAGATGACACTGAGCCTCACGCTCTGTGCAAGTTCAGCCCTGGGTTTGTGGCTCCTGGGTTTGTGTTTCCCAAGTGCAGACAGAGAAGTTGTGTTTGAAGGAGCTGCTGATGGGGGAACAGCCCACTGCCATGTTCCTGCACCAGACCTAGAGATGTAGCAGTGCACAAGTGCCCTGGATGAGGAGTGTGGAGGGGAGGAATGTTGTTATAGTACTCGGTGTAAGTACTTTATGATAGGCAAACAGTTCTGTTCCTGTTTAGGAACACTGTAAAAGTGATAGCAATCTGTTGATCCAGTCATTTGAATTAATCAAATAAATCACCAGAGCCTGTCTTGCCAGATAACTGTGATTCTGAGGGCAGATAAAAGGACAAAGTCCTGACACCAAATATTTGGACAGTTTGTTCATGTTTTTTCTCAGTTTTTTGCTTTGTGCTGGGGAAGGAGCAGTGTTTTATCAAACCCACCACAGCCTCCATCATCAATCATGTCTTGATAGGAGGAGAGCAAGAACAGGATAAAAAAAAATCCCCTGTTTCACTGAACAGGGGGGGAAAATTCACGTCTTGACTTGAAAAGACTCACCTGGTTTTGTGCTTTCAGAGCAGCTGTGGGCTGTGCCTGCCTGGGCAGGAGGACACGCAGTCCTGGGCAGGAGGACGTTGTCCTGCTCATCCCCATCCTGTGGGATAACGGGAGGGCTGAGGGATGGACTGGGGGCAGGTCAGTGGAAAGCAGGTGGGACAGGCCAGTGTGAACTGCAGCCTGGATCCCCAGGGTCAGGGTGCTCCTGCCAGGCAGAGCTGTCCCTGGGGAATGGCTCACCATTTTGGTTGTCCATGGATTTCCACGGTTCAGTGCCTTGCTCCCCTACCTGAGCTCACCACTGCACTGCAACACTTCATCCTGTGCAAAACAACCCACGAGGCTTCTCAGCATCTTCTCTGCTTAAGGCAAAATGATTTTTTAAAGACATTTTTCCTCGAGCCTTTTTTCTCTGCAGATGCTCTGAGTGTGAGTCACTGCTTTCTTTGTAAGATCGTTACCTAAATTACAGCCACCTCCACATTACCAGCCTTCCAGCCTTCTTTGTTCTCCTCTGCCTTTGCTTCGTGCTTTGTCTTTTCCAGCAGTGACTCCGTGTCAGCTGAATCACTGGGGACAGGCCCTTGTTTTAATGCACATCCACTGCCTGTGGATGCTCTGAGTAATTCTGGATTTTGGGAATGGTTTCACGAGGGGCAGAGCTGCCCCACAGCAACCCTGTGAGGTGACAAAACTGGTGTGTGCAACTGGAGGGGGACTTTGACTGAAATTTAAACCACACTTTACATTATGTCAAAACAAAGAGAAAAACCACAACCAAAATGACTCAGACAATGTTTGATTTGCCGTTTATGTTGCTGGTGCTTTCTCACTTATTTAAATTCCCTCCTCATACACTGAAAATTATTATTGTTATAGAGGAAAATTATTATTGGCTTTTCCCCTTAAAACCTCATGTAACTTCCAGTTTTAGCAGCCACTGGCACGAAAGTGAAAAATAAATCTATAGTAGCCATTGCAGAACTGTTTGCACCACCAGCCTGAGCCTTCCCCCTCTGGTTAAGGTGTGTTGGGAATTTTTTAACCTTTAGATGACCTTGCATTTGTCTAAATTTATACCCCCCTGGCTATTAATTTTCGGACGTTGCCAAATCCTTTAATCCTGGCTCAAGCTCTAATAGTGCCTTGCTACATCTGTTGAGATTAACTCTTGGACTAAACTCCTTTATTTATACAAAATCATGGAAAACTTTCCATGGGGAGGAAAAGCATCTTTTAATTGGGTGGGAACGAGGCACAAGCTGTGGGTTGTGACCCTGGTGACGATCTCTGGGGGATCTTGAGATAAAAGTTAGAATAAATAAGTCAGAAAATGTAATTCATTGGACTGTGAGCAGTGGGGTAACACCAGGGGGCTTGTCAACTTGTGAAAATTCTTTTTCCCTAAAAAAATCCATTGTAATTATTGGTGTGAACATGGCAAAAGCGATACACTGAGAGCAGGTATAGTGTTTGATTTGGGTTCTGAGCTCTCTAGGAGCAGTGACATAACCACTCAGGGTCTTTCATTTCTGAATTCCTGTTGAGTGTATTGGACAGTCCATCCAGAAACAGGAGGAATATTATGGGAACAGTCAAAGGAAATGAGTTCTGACTGCAGTGTGGGACCTGGGGTTGGATTTACATCCACACTGAGATGATTAATGGAAGGTTGGGGGCCCAGTACTCCAGGTTTCATTACACATTTTAGGCACAGACACTGTGGGCAATTATAAAAGTTCTCAGAGCACTGGAAATGGAAAGGAAGTTCATCCCTTCAGCTGTGGAGTGTCCCAGGTGATCGTCTGTGTGCTGGGCTGAGACTTTCCCTGGATGAGCATATTTTTCCTGATTTAAAAATTGTCTTCTGCATCTCTTGCATGGGAAGTGTCCAGCAGAGACTCTCAGGACTGGAGTTGGGGGAGGTTCAGCCTGGAGGAGAAAAGGTTGTGTGGAGAACTCAGAGCACCTTCCAAGTGCCTGAATGGGCTCCAGGGAAGCTGGAGAGGGACTGTGTTTCAGGAACTGCAGGGACAGGACGAGGGAGGATGGGTTCAAACTGACTGAGGGGAAATTCAGCTTAGATATACAGAAGAAATTTTTCACTGTGAGGGTGGGCAGGCCCTGGCACAGGTTGCCCAGAGAAGCTGTGGCTGCCCCTGGATCCCTGGAAGTGTCCAAGGCCAGGTTGGACGGGGCTTGGAGCAACCTGGGCTGGTGGAAGGTGTCCCTGCCCATGGCAGGGGGTAGCACTGGATGATCTTCAAGGTCCCCTCCAATCCAAACCATTTTATGGTTCTGTGATTTAAACCCACGAATGTTCTGTTTAAATCCCAGCACTTCTGTGCCTGTCCCACTCAGCCTGTTCCTCAAAACCTCCCAGCAGAGCAGGATCCCTGAGCTGCCTGAGGAAGGGCCCCTGGATGCCATGCTGATGTTCCTGCTGCTTTTCTTGTGCTAATTGTCCCATTTCTACCTATAAACTGTACAAAAATCAGCACTATAATTCCAGGACACCATCTCCTGGCAAAGCTGGCACGCCCAGCTGAGGGAGTGGGTACAGCCACACCTTGTGTAGGGTTTTGGGAAAGGCTCTGAGAGCCACTGGGGCAGAATTGTGATGCCCAGCACAGTCCCAGTCCCAGGGAACCACAGCTCAGGACAGTGAGATGTGCTGGCCAAGTGCTGCTGTTCCAGGTTCTGTTCCTGAGCTCTCAGAGCCTTCACAAAATGCACATTCCAAGTGTGGAACATGAAGTGTGATGGGTGACAGTTTGTCCTGTACTTGGTTAAACCGCAGCCCTGCTGGATTTTGGGGGTGTGGGAAGAGGAGTTATCTGCTGGTGTTATTAGCTGTTGCTTCCCTTAGGGAATTTGGAATAGTTCCAGTCTGGAATGTTTACCAGGACACCCCACACATGACACTTCCACTGGGAGGTTTATGGGGGAAAATCAACTTGGCGTAGGAAGGAGATGAATTTTTTTTTTTCCTCAGAGACAAAAGGGAGTTGTGTAAGATGAATAAACAGAGGGGGAACTGTGTGCCAGGCCTGGTGCTGACTGCCCTGTGCCTCCAGTGGATTTCATGGATGTGGGTACATGACTGGCAGCATCCAGGCCCATCCACTGGCTCTTTGCCACGTGTTCTTGTGGCTTTGGACCAGACTGGGGCTGCCTGCAGTGCCTTGGTGCTTCCAGCTGTCCCATCACGTGCCTGACACAGGCCAGGAAATCCTGCCCTGCCTTGGATGGGGTGTCTGGGAAAGGGGGTGGTGCTGGAGCTCTGTGTCACAACACAGGAGCTGGGGTGTGACAGGGAAAAGGGTCTGGAAATAGGAAACCAAGGGTAAAGGTTTCCAAAGCTCTGCTCTGGTCTCTGACTTTCACCTGGCATGGGAGTAAAAAGTCTTTAAACGTGCTCAGTTTGAACACTTCACTTGTTACCCACACTCAGCAGGTCAGGCACAAAATGGTTTATGTCTTCAAAGTGTCTTCTTCTGACTTAGCAAATAAGAAAGTGCCTTTTTTTTCTGTAATGGGCCCACCCCATGCAAGTACATTGGCCCATATTTGATTTCGGTTTTCCAAGGGGATAAAATGTTAAAGTGCTTGTGAGTGTTGTGTTTTGGCAGTGAAAAAGGTCGAGTGAGGTTTGAGCAGAGATGACTGAGATGATGCTGAGAGCTGACACATCTTGTTCTCTGCATTAAATTTCTGTTAGAGAGCTCCAGCAAACCCAGCTAAATCCTTTCTGTCTCTGAGTTCCACTCGAGATCTAAGGGTGTGTAGGCACTTGTTGCAAGTTGAATTATCTCTGTCCTGTGTACAGGCTGAGCAACCACACTTATAAAATCATATTTTACAGGACTAATGATTTGGTTTGTAGAACCTTTGCCTTTTTTCTTTGAGAAATACTAAATAACTGTGATAACTAATCTGAGAAGTTCTTTCTCTCATGCTGGCCATTTGATGATGGATAATGTTATGGGGCATGAGGCCAGGGGAGTTCAGGGGACATATTTAATTAACAGTTGCTGGTTGAATAGTTCAGATCACCCAAACCAATGTTCTGCCTCTCTCTGTTTCCCCACAGGTTGGATTTTTCCCGAGTGAGTGCGTTGAGCTCATTAACGACAAAGTCCCTCAGTCCGTCACCAATTCGGTGCCCAAACCAGGTATGCAAATCTGCTTTTTTTTGGCTGCAGGGACCTGAAATGGAGTTATCCTGGTGCTGCCCCGTGCCCAGCATCTCATGTACATGTATCATGTGTGTTGATCACCCTCTGCACGTGCCACGTTCCTTCTCTGTGTTGGTCACCCCCATTTCCTCTCTCTGAGCAGCTCCCACTGTTAAATGTCTTCCCCTTGTTGTGTAAACTCACATCACCATCCATCTCCTGCCTGACTTGAGAGATTTTAAGCTTGTAAAGAATTTTAGATACTTTGAGCAATCTATAATTAGGGTTTCAGTGCTGGTGTGCAGGGAGGGTTGCATGTCAGGGTTTTTTTTTTTTTGTTCAGAACACACAAACAGAGTGCTTTTGCTGACTGAGATGGGATAGATTCATCTGGTACTGGAAGGTTCTTGGTGTTTGAGGACTGATGGAGAAAGTTGGATAGAACAGAACTTGTGGAATCCTGATTGCTGTGCTCTGGGTGTGTGGCTCCATCTTCTTCCCCTGCCTTCTGGACAGTTCTGTGTGAAATACAGGCAAGTTAATCCCAAGCTCTGCTGAGGAGAGGAACAATAAATAGAGAATCAGGTTTTGGATCTGATTTTACTGTCAACCTCCCCGCGCTTCCAGTATGCACTGGAAGGAATCACACTTAGTTGTGGTGGCAGAAATTACTGGGGGTGAAGCTTTTGTTTATTTCTGAAATTTCTAAAAAATACCTATATATTACCATAGATGAAGATATTTCTGTGTATCTTTTCTATCAAGAGAAGCAGTTTGGATTTGCAGATCTTTCTTAAAATGTTATTCAGCTGGCAAGTTGAGTTGATGTTCAACTGGTGTTCTTTTCATTCCTCTTCTCTTATTTTAATGGTGTTCCTTATCTTAGAAGATTGCTGGCTTGGTTCTTTAAGGCAAACAGATGCAATTAAGAAGTGTCACTTTTTCTAAGGGCAGTAAATGCATTTTATCAGATCAAAGCTTGGGAGTTTGGGCCCAGCAGTGGAAAGTCGTGGTCACCCTGAGCTGTGAGTGCTCTGTGTGTGCTTTGGAGAGCTGGCAGTTCAGGGGAATGGTGTTCCCAGCCACTGGCACCTCCAGCCTTTGTTATTCCTGGGAATATGCAGATGCATTTGCTGCAGGCAGTGGCACAGAGATCCCTGGCTGCAGCAGGGGGGCATTCCCTGGGTCCAGGATCTGCCCTCCAGCAGGCAGGGCAACTTCAGGCAGGGCAGCTGCCCAACCCTGATCAGGCAGGGGCAACTTTAAACCTAAAATAAGCACAGGCCAGGCCAGTAGATACAACCATAAGTGTTTATTACTGAACATGGCCCAGGCAGTGAATTAGCTGGAGCTGCTGGTGAGCAGTGTCCTGCTCTGCCCTGGTGGGAGATGATGGAGCAGCAGATGAACAGATCCCCCTGGGCTTTAACAACACCACGTGGGGGTGGATTTCCTCCCTCAGCCTGGGAAATGTTTGGGATAAAGTGGACACCAAGAGCCCAGGCCCTGTTAAAAGCACTGAACTGGGAGATGCTGCCAAGCCACGAGGCTGCCCTGCTGACCTGCCCTGGGGGCTCTTTGGGGGTGCAATTAAAGGCTCCTGGAGGAGAGCACTGATGAGCCTGCAGATGTGAGGAATTGCTGGAGTGATGGTGCAGCTCACTCTGTAATCCTGGCCTGCCCCTGCTCTGCACACAGATTCCTGATAGGAGCTTTTTGGTGCATTGTGGTTTTTATTCCAGCTTTTACCTTGGAATTAGCAGCACTTGGGTGGTGGAGGAGGAGTCTGGAGACTCTTCCATGAGTGCTGCAGAAGTTGGTGGGAGCAAGAAGGAGCCAGGGAGGAGGTTTCCATGGTTAAGGCTCTGTTGGATGTGGTGCTGGAGGACTCAAGGAATTCTCTGCTAGAGGGAAAGTGCTTGTGAAATACACTGGGGGTTTCTCATACTCTTAAATGTCCACATCAGTTATCTCCCCTCTTTACCTCTGTTTGAAATACCAGATTGACTTTTCCCAAGGATCAGAGCCTTCCCTAAAAGTCTCACTTGGAGCTGTTGTCCTCACTTGACATTAGCAGGGTTATTTCATCTCGAATTAACGGGAAGTTTTAGATCTGGCCTTGATAAGCCCTACTTATAACTGGCCAGCTTTATTTTCTTTAATCAAAATATGATGTGCAGAGCATCCAGGACACTGTGTATCTGCAGAGAGAAGCTCTTTGCCACTAAGGAATTTCCAAACACATGTTGGTTGATTGTCCCTGGATCTGGCTGGGTTTGAGGAACCTGATAAAAAGCAGATGGAAAGCAAAGAACTTCCTGCCCTGGGTTTCTATTATGATTTCTAATTAGAGGGTTTGATGTGCACAAGTGGTGGGGACAGCATTTTAATAGAGCCATAAAATATTGCAGTGGTCTCTAATGCAGTTCAGATGGGAGTGGAACACAGGGAATGGGAGAGGAGGGTTGGGATTGAGGGCAGACTCTGCTTTTAAACACTGTTTTCACTGACTGTGGAAGGATGGGCCATGCAGGAAAACGTTACTCAGTTCTGAACAGTCAAAATAATAAGAAAGAATGTTGGTTTTGCCTTGAGTCAACTATAAAATGTATTTAACAGTGAAGTTTAGATTCAGGAGGTGCTGGAAGGGCCCTGTTGAGTGCTATTTCCCCCCCTGATTGGGCTAAGCCTGTGCCCTTCTTTTATTCATGTTCAGTCCTGTAAGAAAATGCTTTTTTTCCAGTTGGGATGCAAACTGCTTTCCCAATTCCTTCTATTTATGTAAAAACCCCTGTAAAGATCCGGGAAGGTTCTGTGGGCTCATCAAACCCCTCATTTCTGGAGCACTTTCCTTTTTTTCTAAATTCTTCCCCTATTTTTACTCAGACACAATGCTGTAATGATAACTTATCAGCCTAAATTGTTATATTGAATCCATAGCTAATATGTCATAGCTGAGACTGTCAATTTAGCTGAATTTCAGTGCCACAGTAGATGGAATCAGCTCGTATTTAGGGAGATCTTTAGAGATCCAGGATAAAGGTTGCATTTGAATTTTAGATACTTGGTGAGAAACGAACCTTTGAAATATTCATTGTGCTGCTCAGAAGGAAATAAGTGGGAATAGCTGCTCTGTTTGTTCCTTCTAAGTGAATATTTGGGCATTGCCTGCAGGCTGTGGCTGTGTTGACTCTTCCCATTCCCTCCTGTCCATCTCTGGTTGGTGTTTTTTGGGCACAGCGTGTTTCTGTCTGCGTGTCTGTGTTGTCCCCACTCGTGCTGGTGGCACAAGCAGCTCTCCTCAGCTCTCTGTTCCGCTCCATCCTTTTTCATCGTTCTGGATGTAGTTTAACAAAATTCAACTCCCCTCTCAGCCCTCTCCTCATCCATCAGTTTGTTCCTTGTCTTTTTCCTAATGAGCAGCATCTTGCTGGGACCAAACTTCACCTCAGGGACCGTGGTGGGGTCGTTTGGGGGAGGTTTTGGGCACAGTTTTTGCAGAGGAGCTGCTGATTTCAGGGGGGAAACACGGAATAAAGCTGAGGTTTGGATGGGGACACTCAGAGCTGAAGGGAAGAAATAAATAAAATAAAATAAGCATTTTTTTTAAAGCTTCAGGGGTCATTTCCACCGGTTCCTCAGCCTCCTTTAGGACGAGGAATGAATAACCCAGCAGCTCTGCCCAGCTTTATGGAGGAGTTTTCAAATTCCTGCCTCATCCACTCATTTAATTCAGATTTAACAGGTAAAGACGCTCTTACAGTGCAGGACTAAGGACGCAGTAAAGGGGACCTGTTAGTGTTATAAACTGCTCTAAATGACTAATTTTCTTTTTTAAAACATCAATAACAGATTTATCTAGGTCATCACACCCAGCACAAATAATCCACTGAACTTCAGGAGGATTGAAATTTAGGTCTGGCTCAGGCAACAGGCTCTGTCCTGACCTGCTGCAGACTCTGGTCGGTGCTGAATGAACTCATTTTAACTGCAAAAATGCAAATTGAGTTACATTCACTGCGTTAGAGCTGCTGGAATCAAAACAGGCTCCTCAGAGCCTGGCTGTGGATTAACAACCAGGATAAAAAAAGCCAGAATAAAAAAAAAGCTTGTGGGTTTTTTTTTATTTTAATAAAAATTAGGAAGAAGAAGAAGGTGCGAGTAAAACTTGAATTCTGCCTGGGTTGAACAGCCATTTGACACCAGTGAGAGCATCATGTCTTAATTAGTGCTTTTACAAGGAAAATATGGGAAGTTAAATGGACATAATTAGTACCAGCCTCGTTAATCTGATGTAAACAAACCAGTTGTTTGGCGTTCATGCAACTTGTCTCATTAAAGCTGAATCAAGTGCAAATTTATTGAGCCAGGCCAGGCATGCAGGTCCAGCAGGGAAAGAGAGAGGGAATGAGCCAGCAGGAGACACACACTGAGCTTCCAGGGCTGCCAGAGCTCAGCACCAATCCTGTCCCAGGATTTCAGTCTCTCTGTGTTGGGAGATCAGACCTGGACGTGCCTTTCATGGGCAGGGATTGAGGAGGAGAGGCCAAGGGGTGGGAGGGTGGGAATGGCTCCTTAGGAGGCATCTGAAGGTGCTTGCAGGGATTGCCCAAAGTTCTGGGAGCTCCCCAGGATTGAGCCAGTGATGATTTCAGCAGGTCAAGGCCAGCCTGCTCGTGGAATGCCAGGGTTTCCTGAGAATCAGGGGTTCATGGGATCGCTGAGGTCGGAAAAGCCCTCTGAGATTGATCCGGTCCAGCCGTGAACCCACCTGAGCGTGTCCCCCGGTGTCACATCCACAACCCCTGTCCTGGGCTGCCTCCCTCCCACCCAGAAATCCAAATTAACCTTTGGTTAATTTGGATTTCTGGGTGGGAGGGAGGCAGCCCAGGACAGCTGAGGCAGAGCTAAATCTGCCCTCTCTGCAGCTCCTGATTTTCGGGAGGAACACAGCAAGTTATTCCCGGAAAGATTCTGAGGCGTCTCAAGATCATTTCAGGTGTCCCAGAGAAAAATTCTGAGGCGATTCTTCTTCTTTTTTTTTTTTTTTGCATTGGATGAAGAGCAAGGAAAAGCAGCTGTTTGCTTTAGCACCATTAGAAATGGGGGAAAATCCAATCTACAGCCAAGCCTTGTGCTGAGAGGCCGAACCTGCAAAACGTTTGGGTTTTTTTTTCAAGCTGGGACATTCTGGGTGGGAATTGCCGGACCCTAAGGAATTCCCAAAGAGTTTAAGGAATAAGCTTTGTATGAAATGAGCTTGTTTTCACTGTGGGTGTGTTTTAACCAACTGTTTTTTGCTTGTTGTTGTGGTTTTTTCCCCTCCCCCATTTTTAATGCTCCCTTCCCAGTCTCCCCAGCCCATGGAGCCCGTCCAGCGTCCTGGAGCTACTTCCCCCCTTGTACGTTTTCAATGATTCCTTTTTCCTCCCTCTTTCATTCTTTCCCTATTTCTCTGTGTCTTCTTTTTCCCCCCCTTTCCTTTTCTTCTGTACATTCAGGTCAGTAGCACTGATGCCCTGGAGGATATTTAGGGAAACCCAAACAACCCTTTGTAAAAGCTCTTTGGACTTAAAATAATGCAGCAGGGAAACAGCAAAGCTGATGTTAACTCTTTTCTGGAGGTCAGAGAATCATTTTGAATCCATAAAAAGATTGAAAATATTAAAAAGAAAGAATTTTAAGTGCGAGGCAACCAAATATGAGTGTCAGTGTGAAAGAAAGAGAAGGTCAAAATGAGTGGTGGAGTGGATTTAAACATGGCTTTCAGTGCTTGTTAGAAGTTGACAGTCTTCAGAAGCCAAGATTCCTTTTTCTTTTTAAAGATCAGGGAATGCTGTTTGTGCTCAGCATCTCTCAATGCCCCAAGTGAACTATTAAGTGGATTATTTATCCAGAGTCCCACTTTATGTTGCCATGGTCCCTCTTAGATCCTGCCAGTGCTGCTCTGAACCTCGCAGCAAAGCCAGGTGTCAATAAAACCCGGGCCTGTTTCTGTAGATTTATCAATTTTTGCAGTAAAGGCCTCATTTACACAAATCAGCTCCCCCTGGGATGGTGTTTGGATTCCATAAACGAGTCTTAGGACTGGAGATGCAAATCTGTACAGAGATATAACATATATAATATTCATGTGTACATATATTTTTTGCCCAAGCACATGCCCACCTCCAGCCTGTTGCACAGAGACGGTGCTGATCCCCCCCCTGCAACGTGGGAAATGGGGATGTGCCTCCCATTCCCAATGTTTCCTCCAGGAGGAGGTTGGTTTTTGACAGCAGACTTGTTTCTGGTGGGAGGACTCAGCTTCCTGAGCGTGTGCCAAGGGGATCAGATGCCTCCAGCCAGAAAGGGAGGGAGGTCCAGGAGGGAAAACAGCATTTTGTGTCAGGTGTATCATGGACAGTGAGGTTTCTTCCACTGCACATTCCCAAACCAACAAGAGCCAGGGCATATTTAAACTGGGATGGGGTTTTCAAGAGTAAAGATAAAACTTTATTGTTATGACTGGCCATATCCAGTGATAAATAAATAACCTGCCACAAAGTTGGGGAGGAATCAGAATAACAAATTCTGGTAAAATCCGAGGAGTTTCCTTTGGGCACACAGGTATGGAGAAAAGATTTTTCTGATTTTTTTTTTCCCCACTTCTGTAGTCAAGTTTCTCGAGTCTGTGAGCAATTCCTGCCAAGGATCAGTAGCAGTTCAATTCAGATAACACAGGCAGGGTTTAGACCTGTCTCTTTTATTCAGACAGAGTTTAAACCTGCCTGTTTTTTCAGGCAGGCTTTTTTTTTTCTCCAGGTTTTTAACATGAAAACAAGGCATGGCCACATTTCTGGTTGCTTCATGCGACTTGAGGGGTCAGTGTTCACCCCCCCTCCCCTCTGAGCTGTTTGTAAGAAGGAAGATTTCGACACCAGAGCAGAGCTCTGCTATTTCTACTCAAAGGTACAAGGCCTATTAGTGGTTCTGCTTGTTTTTCCTGTGAAATTAATTCCTTTTGACAGCCATGGCCCTTTGTGAGTCATGTAATTGCCACAGAGATTAGAAACTTGGCCGGGGCTGCTCACAGAGCCCCACTGGGAGCTCAGGAGCCACATCCTCCCATCCCTCTGCACTGTGCTTCTTGTTCCTAAAATCCCTGTGTACCAGAGGTCGTGGTTCTGCTCCCAGGAATTTATCCAGGGTTTCATGTATCCCTGTGTTTTTGAAGTGTGGGAGCTTTGGGGTCCTGTCCAGGCTTTGCTGGTGGAAGGGGGAAGTTCCTTTCAGATGGGCTCGTGAGGAAGTTTTTAGACACTGAAGTTGTTTTTTGGCCCTTGTCTTCCCCCAGGTAAATGAGCTGAGCTCTGGATAGGGAGGAAAGGGCTGGAACAGGGTTTGTGACTGGGACAAAAAGCCCCTGACAAGAAACTCGAGGTCCTTGGTCTCCCAAGCAGCCCAAAGGCCATTCCTGTGCAAGCTGTGCCTTGAAAATCACTGATTCTCCCACCAGCATTTGCCACCCTAAACTGACATCCATTTTATATCATTTTTTAACTCTTTATCCAGTGAAAACTCTCTTTAGAGTGTTCACCCAGTCCCAGAATCCCAGACTGCTCTGGGCTGGAAGGGACCTTAAAGATCATCTCGTTCCACCCCCTGCCATGGGACTGGAATTGGGAATTAGCCTGGGTACACTGTGGTCACACCTGAGCCAGCCCCAAGCCCAGTTGTTCAGGCATCCACCTTCCTCCTCAGCAGCTCAGATTTCTGGGGATTTGGGTGCTCACTGACTTCATTTCAGCTCAGATTTGGGGTTCACCCAGCTCGTTTCAGCTCACCTCCTCTTTGCTGCCCACCCTGTGAGCTCAGTGCATCACTTCACTCCTTTTTGCACACAGACATTGCCAGGCAGGAATAGTTCAGGCCTAGAACAAGCCAGAGAAGCTCCAGCTCTTCATGCCCAGCACTGAACTCTGCATTTCTCTCTCCGTGTTGAATTGCTGGTCTCCTGCAGGAGATATTTAATTTAACTGTGTCCTCGCTCTTGCCTTGTGTCTGCCCCTCTGCCCCTTCCCCCCTGCCCTGACCCATGTGCAGATTGGGAGATGGATGGTGTAAAACCAGGCTCTGCACATGTTGCCAAGGCTCTGAACCAGCCCCACCTGAGCTCAGGTAGAGCCTCTCATGCACCATCTCTGTCCTAACCAAGCCTAACCCTGTGTGTTGTAGCAATAACCCCTCACTAACTCCCTAGCTTTGCTGACAGAAGGTAGATGTAGTTGAAATAGCGTGTTATGAGGTTTTTTTATATTAAAACCTGTTGGGCAGAAACCTGGTTCTGAGCATCCACCTTCTCCCAGGCAGATTTTCTGCTGGTGGTTTCGTGCAGATTCACTGAGTTCAGGTCTTGAGGGTGATGTTTAACACCCCTGTGTATGAGTAGCCACGTGGATATTAATCTGTGTATCACAATTTAGCTTCTTTTTCCCCTCCAGCTGCTGAATTGCTAAATATAAAGTGTTCTTCTTTCCCCAGGCTTTCAATTTGGGCCTCAGAGAGATCTATCCAAAGAGGGTTCCAAACCCTCTGTGACCACGCTGTGGAAGAAAGGACTTGCTTGAATGAGAGAGGAAAGAGATGTGGTTAAATGCTGCAGTTTTCTGGCAGTGTAAACGTGCCCAGATGCAGAGGGAGAGCACAAAACAACTGTGCTGTGTTGGCATTGCCATGACAACCTTCTGCAGCTCTTCAAAAAGTAGCATTAGGTAAAATTAAAGTGTTCCAGTGGAACTGAGGAGCTGAGATGTGTCCCTGGGACATAAACAAATTCATCCTCACTTGTTGAGAGGTGTATTTGACAACAGGCATTTCAGTGTATTTGTTTTGTTAAATCCTACCTGGACTTTTGTTCCTCTTGAGTGCTTGGAAAGAAATAAGTGGAATTTTAGGAGAGGCATATCCTGCTATCCAACAACTGGTATAGCATTTCAGTTTATTAAAGAGGCCAGTGCTTGTGCAATTCAGTGATTTAAGTGCTTGCTAAGTGCCAGGCATCTCTTCTAATTGTATTTCAACTGACTGCAAATCTTCTTGTGGTTTATGTGTAAAGCTCTGCCTCTGCTGAAATCCTTGTCTGGCTTCCCATTGTACCTCCTAAAGTCACCAAAGGCGGATTTATTTTTAAACTAGGCTTTAGGGCTTTATTTCACTGCCATAATAAGTGCTGGATGCTTGCTTTATAAAAAAAAAATATTATTTTGCTGGTAGTTTGTGTCTTGGATACAGCAGGAATGTGCAGCTTCACCTTCCATTGTTCTGTTGCATCGTTTGCTCTCAGGGCAGTGAGTTCTGGTATTGCTGACTGTGAATTGCTCCAGTAATTACCTGGTTTTAGGAGAAGGGGATTTACTGCACAGCTATAAGACTGGTTAGTCTTTTCAGGTCTTTAAATCTGAAGTTCAAATCAGAACGGCAGCAACATTTTCCTTAGTTTTTCCATTTCCTTGGAGTCTTCTCTTTGCATCCCTTGTTTCAAGTGATTCTTCCCCCTCCTTTTGTTCCTTCCCATTTTTTTTTTGGCAGAAATAGGAAGGGATGAGGGCTGTGGGCTGAGCTGTGGAAGTGCTGCTATATCCAGGATTCATCTGGTGCTCCGTGGAATGTGCACCATCAAATCTGCCATCCTGCCGGAAAAGTGGGAGTGGGGAGAGAGAACAGCTCCCAGCTCCTGTGGGCTGGGAAGGGATGGCCAGGAATTCTGCATTACAGGCTCTGTGTTCCCTGGCCAGGGAGGGCTGGGGGTGTGGGGGCATCCCAACAGCAGCATCTGTCCTGCTGGGGACTGAGGAGTCACTCCCAGCCTTCTCCATCTCCCCTCTGCAAGAGAGCACGTTTTGGATTCCTGAGGTTGCTCCAAAACGCAGCATTTTAAGAGAATTGCAGGTACATTGTGGATGCAGGTGCCGGGGAGTTGCAGTTTGGGGAGCTCTTCACCACGCTGGGACAAGCAGTGATTTACCTGGAGCAGGTTTTAGGGTTCAAAAGTATCAGTTATTTTTTTCTGCACTCTGTCAATGACAGTGTGTTTTTATGTGGAACTCGCTTTTGAATTGAGTTCTGCAGTGGCAAATCTGAAATGCTTTTTCCTGCCCACCTCAATAAAATGGCTTGGCTAACTCCTAAGTGAGAGAAGAGCAAGAATTTGAAGTATTTCCCCAAGTTCCTAGGGACATGAGGTATTAGGAGCCAATGTATTTTTCCTTCCTCCTTAATCCTTTAATCCTTTAACAGTACAGATGTTTTCTGACAATGGCAGGAAGCCCCAAAGTCCAATTTGGTGCTTTCTAATCACCCCTGGTTGTGTTTCTCCCCCACAGACTGGAGTTTGGGTGATGGTTGTAGCTGGTGCAGTATCTCCAGGCTGAACAAGACCGTGTTTCTGAGACATTCCCTGGTGCTATGGAAACTGCCTGGGTGGTTCTCAGCGACTTGGGAGTCAGCTGGTTGACATTTTCTTCCAGAGGCCTGGCTTTGGAAGCCTGGAGGAGAGGAGCAGGGTCTGGGGGTTGGTGCTGTGTCTGGAGGGTCTGGGGGAAGCCGTGGCAGGACAGGAGACCCATCCTTTGGGGGAAGACCAGGAGAGAAGCTGGACTGAACCAGAGAGGCATCTGCAGAGGCCTGGGAAGAAGATGAAGATACAGTTTGGTTCTGCTGCTTCGTTTATACCTTTTTTTTTTAGCTGAAGTCAAAAGAGAGTTTTCCAACCTGTCCAAGCCCTCCTTGAGCCCTCCCAGCCCCCAGGGAGTGGAGCCTGTGTGGCTCCAGGAACAAGTGCCACGTGGTTTGCAGAGCTCAGCTGTGCACGGGGGTGTTGCCTGGTGTGTAACCCTGAGGTGCAAGCTGAGGCAGGTGGTGGCTCTGGTGACCTTTTGGCTCCTCTCTGCAATCCCAGGAAAGGAGCCTCAGCCTCCAGCTCCCACCAGGTTTGCATTCAGGTTTTCCCTGGCATAGCTGAGCCTGCTGGAAGGTTGGAAAAGGTGACACTCAGAGCTGGCACTGTGTATCTCCCAAAAAAAAAACCCAACCAGGCCACTCTAAAGCTCCTGCTGGGGTGCAGGCTCATGAGAGGGGAGTCCTTTGGCAGCTCTGGGGATCCCAAGGGAAGCAGCAGAGCTCTGCTCCATCCCAGCATATCCAACATCCCCACTGGGAGGCACTACTGGTGTGATTACAGCACTGGCAATCAGCCTCCTGAAAGCACAGGGAAGTGCCTGGAACAGGGAGAGGGAAGAGCCACATTAATTGCTGTGTTCCCTGTAGTGCAGTTGCTCCTTGTGTGTGGTCACTGAGGCTTTGGGAAGAAGCTGGGCCCATAAACAGCAGCTTCAGGCATCTCACACTTGGACAGGTGATTTTGTGGTGAGTCTTGGCCGTGTTTCCTGGGGAATTTTGACTGGAAAAGAAAAGGAAGAAGGGATCCATGCACAGTCTGCAGGCATCAGTTCAGGAATAGCTGCACAGACCTGTGTTTTGTGCAGGTAAAAAAGAGCTGAATAATGTTTGTTATGGAAGCATTCTTGGTATTTGGGGCTTGGAGAGGTTGAATCCACCAAAGTAGGATGAGTACTGTGAAGCGAAGGGGTGAAACTTGGCCCAGTGCAGGGGTGTTGAAGACACTGTGTGCTATTAATAAGGCCAACTTCCTCTTCACATGTTCTGTGCAGCTTTCTCACTCTCCACTTATTCAGGTTGAGGGGTTTGTTATTTTTAAACTACATGTTTCTTCCTTTCTCACAAGCTCTGTCAAAATGGGACTCCACTCTAATAATAGTTGGCTTGAGCAAAACTCTGCAGTTGTGCCGAAAGCTTTGCAGTCATGGGAAGAGGGAGTTTGTTCTGCTCTGGTTTTCCTCTGCTTTTCTCCTGAATAATTCTCTATATTAGTGTAGGAGACAAGTTGTGGCTTAGAAATACTTGGAGGCAGCTTCAACCTTGGGTGATGGCACATAGCTCTGACCTCTGCTTGCATCGGCACGTGGATTTATTGAGGGTCATGCCATGAACAGGTCAAATCTTTAAATATTCCCTTTAAAACCTGGGCCTGGGAAGTTCCCAAAGGCTGAGCAGCTGCAGCATCACCTCTGTGTGCACAGAGAAGGGGTGCTGGAGCTCTGATTCCATCCCATAGGGATCAGTGATGTTGCTACATCTGCAAGGAAGTGTCTGTGTGAAACCAGGAATTCGGGTTGGAAGTGAGTGGGGCTGGACAATATACCCTGGCAAATCCATAATGTTTGTTTGGATTCCTTGGGAGGTCTTGGTTTGGGCAGGGATGTGGTGTGTGTCCCACATTTAAAGGTATTTTAAGGTATTCCATGGCACTCTGTGCTGCTCTGCTGGGGGTTTTAATCCCCCAGTCTGCTTTCATCTATAATCTTAGTTTCCCCCCAGTGCTTCTGTCTGAAATAACTTTTGGAGGACAGGGTAAACTTCAAGATGAATTGGTGACAGGCACAAAGATGGACCTTTTCTGTCTGTGATTTCGAATGCTTGGGCTTATTAGCTGAGTTTAAAAGATAAGACATTCATTATCTACCTCTCTGCTCCATGGCAGGCTGATGAACACCTCAGTAGTGGAGAGTGTATCTCTTTCACTTGCTTAATAAAAAAAAAAATTAATTAGTCGCTTAAAATTATCTGGCAAAAGAAATTAGGAAAGGAGAATGATCACATATGATTGTTTTGTTATTTTCAGTCAAATATTCAGAAGCAGCAGGAGGACACCCCAGTTCTGTTGGAGGCAGAGACCCCCCATGCAGGTGCAGAATGTCCTGGGTGCAGAAGAGCCACATCCCTGGTTGCTCAGGTTTCATTCCTAAAAGAAAGGCTTTTTCTTAACAGGGATTAAGGATTTTCCTTTACAGGAAACAAGTGCAGGTGGGGGAAAGGTGTGTCATTTGACACCAGGTAGTGAAATACCTCCTCAGAGCAGTAATTTCGAAAGTAAAACCTCAGTCTGAGCTGGGGGAGCTCTGTGTTACTGGGAGTGCAGCTCCTAATTTTAGAGCAAAAATAGGATTGGACCTTAATTTGAAACTGGGCACCAGCAAAGTGTGTGAATGGACTAGTTTGTCACAACAGGGTCCATCAGCCTTGGAGGATTCTTCCTAACCAAGCCTGGCCTACATTGAAAAGGAAAGAAATAATTTTATAGGAGCCATATAACACATGCTGGCAGTTCTGGGCAGCTGGGGGTGTTTCTGCTCTGCAGTTTGGAATCGTGTGTGCATTTTCCATGTAAGTTTGGAGCAGCCTGGCTTCTGGTGTGTTCATTTCCCCAGTTTTGGGGGATTTACCAGCTTTTATCAACAGGCTCAATAGGAAGAATGTTCCTGGAGTGGTGAGTTGGTACCAGGGAAGAAGGGTTTGTGTTTGGAATTGTGCACAGAGGAGTGGATTTAGGAGTCATGCTTGGCTGCTGAGCTAAAACACGCGGTGACACTGTGATCATTGTCCAAGCAAAACAAGAGCAGCAATAAACACCAAGTGCAGTGAGGAGCTGGAGAAGGGGTGTTATCGGGACATGTGAGTCAGCAAACACTCCTGAAAACAGCACATTGGCTTCAGGAGAAAGCTGAGCACCAACAGAAAGGAGCTCTCCCTCCGACCATCGAGATTTCTGCATGTAGAGAAGCAAATTTCTCCCTAATCCCCGTGACCCTGAGGTTGTGCACCTTTATCTGCTGATCCCAAAGTGTGTTACAGCAATTCCTGGGGTTGATGAGCTGGTTCCAGCCCTGCTGTGAACTGGGGGCTCGAGGTGAGAGTGGTTAAAGCACAGGGCAGAATTTATCCTCGAGTGATAACTGCAGATAAGGCCACAGCTCCAGTGGCATTAGAAAAAGGCTGGGAGACTTGGCTGAGGCTTCCTGACCTCCTTGGCTCTCATCCCTGCTTCGGATGCCGGGATGGCAGTGCTGGGGGTGAGGTCAGGCCGTGGTGTCTCTGCCCTGGCCCAGCTGGGTTGGACCTGGGCTGGAACTGGGTCACTCTAAAATGAGCCCTGTCCTCCTGCTTGGCTTTTAAACGGCACAACTCCGGGGGAATTTTTAATGGAGCTGGCTTGCAGTGATCTGATCAATGCAGCCACTGACTGTCTGTGCTGGTGAACAGCCCCTGGGAGTGGGAATCTCTCTGGGATTGGATCAACAGAGGGACCCCCTGGGTGCTGTCTCGGGGCTCTGGGGCAGGTGGGCTCAGGGCCCTGCTCTGCAAGCTGGGATGTGTTTCCATGGGGACACCCAGGCATGTCCCTGTTGGCCATGCTGACACACAAATACATAAATGTATATGAAAATATATTTATTATGTGCATACACATCATATTTAAATATATCTTTTCTATATTGTGTGTATGCACATAAATACATAAAACATATATTTCTATATTATGTATATACAAATACATAAATATATATTTTCTATGTGCATACATACACATAAATACATAAACTATATCTTTATATTATGTATATACACATCAAATATAAATACTTTGTTTTTGTGCATATATAGAAATATATTAAATATATATTACATATATACATATCTTGTGTATATATATATTTATATATATTTAGATGGTCTTATATATTTTTGTTTATATTTATTTATATTTTAGACTGTCCTTAATTTACACGCCTTCCTTATTACTTATTATTTTAATTTTATCATCATTATTTACAATTTATTATTTATTTTATTATATTTATTACTTTTATATGATTTTTTTAATTTTAAATTTTTTTTTTTACTTTCCTTCGTTTATATTTCTGTGTTTAGACCCGAGCCGGGTGCTGCCCCCCATCCCTCCCTCCCTCCCTGCGCATCCTCTGCCGGGGGGCACCGGGAGGAGGGAGCGGGGGGAGGACCGCGGCTGCGGGAGCCGGGAGAGGAGGGAGGGAACAAGGGAGAGGGAGGAGGAGGAGGAGGAGGAAGGAGGCACCTGCGGGAGGAGGAGCGGGGCCGGGGAGGGGCTTGGCAGGAGCTGCAGAGCTGCGAGCGCATCCCCCGAGCCGAGCCGAGCCGAGCCGAGCGGAGCCCGCGGGGACTGGACCCGCACCCGGAGCCGGAGCCGGGCGGGCACCGAGCGGGGCAGGTAAGGCAGCCCCGGCCCTCGGGGAGTATTTTTAGGTGCCTGCGCCCACCTGTTGCTTAGTAACTCGCCAGGTATTTACTGGGGGAATTAAGTGGCGTGGGACGGGATGAGGGGGGCTCTCTCTGGCCGTGCAGCGGGGAAGGGGCACTTGGCACACGCTTTAGATGAGGGACTGGGGGGAAATCCTTTACTGCGAGCGTGGGGAGGCACTGGGAAGTTGTGGGTACCCTGTGCCTGGCTCAAGGCCGGGTTGGACCGGGCTTGGAGTCACCTGCTCTCGTGGAAGGTGTTCCCGCCCGTGGAACAAGAGGATCTGCAAGGTCCCTTTGCAAACCTTTCTGGGATTCTGTGATACTTCACACCCCCTGGTCGGTGCCTCCTCTCCTCCTCGTTGCTGATTGTTAAGTTACTTATGTTGTGACACTGTGTTCTTGCTGGGAGAGGAAAAAGATCCTGGGGGACCTGTGCCCTTGGGCAGGTTCCCTGGCTCGGGGGTTGGCTTCTCTTGCCAACCAGAGACTGATTAAATTAACATACTTCCTCCTCTCCGCCCTCCTTGCTGATTGTTTTAGTCCTGTTTCCCTTTAACCTCTGACTCGAGGTCTCTGTTGCACCTTGCTGTGCACCAGGTCCACAGTTGTAAACTGTTTTATTGGATTTACTCCAGGGTCATGGGTGTGTAGGGAGCCAGAGCTGTTAAAGGGAGGCTCTTTCATGTCCCGGGAGGATTTGTGTGAGGATTCCCACCCAAATCCCAGGGGAGAAGGAATTCCAGCGTGCAGCCCCCTGCAGTCAAGGATCCTGCGTGGTCCTGGCCTGCAGGGCTGAGGATCACTGCTTCCCTCTGGGATTTATACCTCCCTCCCAAAGAGGCAGCTGACAGATGGGAATGTCTAGAATTTAAATTTCAATAGGTTTTTGCTTATCACTTTATCTTTTTGTTTTGCCTCCCTCCCCACACCACCGGCACTGGGAGGACGTAGAGTGCATTCCTGAGCATTAATATTATTGATGCTGTTGTGCAGGAGGAAGGGGCTTCCTATTTAAAACTGCCAGCCCTTTGTTTGCTGGAGCCCTGGGGCAGGGGATGCACACTCTGGAAAATAAAATTCCCAGGGAGAGCTGTTACTGTGATCACAGGAGACACTTTGCAAGTAGCCATGGCTCGTCTGTTCATATTTGTTCAGAAAACCTCCTAAAAGCCACAGTCCATTTTAAGAACTAAATGCCCTGCAGGATCTGATTATTTGTGACAGAGAAGACAGGAGGCCTCCCTTTCCCTTCCCTTTCCACTCTTCCCTGACCTCCTTTGTTCTGGGCACCACACAGGCGTGATAAAAGAGGCTCATTTGAAATCAAAGCTCTGCACTGGGAAGAGAAAGGAAAAGAATATAAAGCAGGCAAAACAATACATTATCTGCATTCCTAAGTCTTAAAAAGCAGACTTTATTCACCTCAAATCCCCAAGCTATTTGGCCCAATTTTCGCTCTCAGTGAACTTTTTTACACTCCTTTAGCTGGGTGAGGAGGATGTGTGGAAAAAGACCATTTTCATCCTTTTTTAGCTGTTGTTTCCTGCCAGTGCAGTGTGAAGTGACTGCAACCTGAATGCAGCTCCTGGCTGTGGTGTGTTGCCAGTCCAGGTGAGTGGCAATTTTGCTTCCAAAGGCAGAATAATCTCAGGGGTTAAGAGCTAAAGTATGAACAGGTCAGAGTTGTAAACAGGAAAAGAGCCAATCTGGGAAGGGCAGGTCAGTGTGATTGGAAAGCGAATGCTCTGGGCTGTCAACAGTTGCCCCCGGGCTGGTGGAAATGGAGAGAGGCAGCTTTGGGAAGGGACTGGGAGAGTAGAAAGGGCTGGGATGTTCCTCATCCTGCTGGGAGCTCCACATACCTCAGCAGAGTCTGCCCCAGGGCTGAGGTACCAGCTCTGGGAAGGGAGGCTGTGTGCTTTGCCCGAGCCTCCTCCTGCATTCCTCATCATGGATCATCGCTCCTGCTCCTTCCCAGTGGAATCAAACAGTGGTGCCTTCCCAGTGTCTTCCAAGGCCTGTAACTCAGGGTCAGCCCAGGGCACTTCCAGGGGTTTGGGAGATCTGCAGTTGGCAGCAGGAGCTGGAATGGTGTGGGGGCTGCAGCTCCACCTCGGCCCTTGGGAAGCTCTTTCCTCAGGGAGGGAGCTGGTGAAGCACACAGTGGGAGCACACAGTTTGCCTTCAGATGAGTGTGGCTTTGGGGACAGGCAGTTCCTGGCTTGTCTGAGGCCGTGGTTGCTGGAGATGGGACCATAATATTTTGGTTTAGGTGGTGTTAAAGGGAGGTTGAGGTGAGCCATTAAGGAATTCCATCTGTAGGGATAGCCAACAGCTCCAGTCATCACCAACAGGGAATGTGTGGCATTGGCGTTACTGACGAGCTGGAGAAACTTCTGGCAGAGATGAACCTTCTGAGGTGTCACCTGATGGCTTAGGTGGCATCTTGGCTCTTGAGTGTTCTGTCTCCCTGATTTTCAAGCATCTGGAGGATTATCCAGTGCAGTGACCTGGTTGTTGATGTTGATTCTTACCTGGTTGTCTTTAATGCTACTGATCGAGGTTCCAGAAATTTGCCAACCAGATGGGCCACATCACAACAGCCTCTGGGGTTGTTCTGAAATGGAGTTTCTTCTCAAATTATGTAGATTGTGTAATTATCAGAGGTACATCCAGGTTGCAGCGTCACGTTCTCTTTTGTGTTAATTTAGTGTTGCACAAAGGCACATTTTGATGTCAGGTCTCACATTTATGGGTGTGGTGTGAGGTCAAACAGTCCTGGTATGTCAAAGTGAACGTGGGTGGAAGGCTGACACCATCTCCCTGATGGGCAGATCTCATGTTTAGTTCTGCCTGTGACAGTGCCTGAGTCAGAACATCATTTTTTAAGAGGATCCTTAATCGCCAAGGTAGGCGAGATAAGCAAAAGGACTGCAGTAAACTCTGCTGGAACACAGGGATTTAGCAAAATGAGGTAAGAATAAAAGAGAAAAAAGAGATTTCAAGTGTCTCTTGCTATTTTTCTCCCAGCTTGGTTCCCAGTTTGCTCCCCTTGTCTCCCAGTCCCACTGCTGACCCCTTTGGGGTCACCTGAGCTGCTGACCTTTGTGTGCTGGCTGCCCTCATCTCTGTTGGGTTGTTTTCAATCATCCTGCTTTTCCAGTTTTGGCCTCTGATAACTTTGCACTGCAGCCCCATCCATTACTGTTTCCTCCCCCCAGCTGCACCCTGGGGCTCAGGAGTTGCCTGACCCAGCCTGTCCCCGCTGCACCATCACCGACACTCTGTTAGCCAGCACTGCTTAATTTTCCCAAATACAATTCAAACTTGTTAATAGAATTAATAGACTGACCTCGTCAGCCTTTGGACCTTTGGAATCTCCCTCCTTGCCTCAGCCTTCAGCTCCATAAATAACTGATTTTTACCTCCTAACCTTGTAGCACTTCCCTTGGGGTAGGTGTGCTGTCCTTCAGAGATGTCCTGGGCTCTGTTTGTTCAGGAGGTCAGGTGGTATTATCTTAGTGCTCCCCTATGGCCTTAGAGTCTGTGAAAAGATTAATCATGCCTTTAAACTGGAAAGTAAAACGGATTTCTTGGTATCAAACATAGGTGATATGCTTTTGCATCTACCTCAGCTGGTGGTTGTCATTCTTACCCCGTTATGAACACTCAAGAAATTTGGCAGAAGAAGATGGAGAGAGGTTTTGCTGTTGTAAATAGTTCCTGGTCCTTGAATGTATTTTCTCATTGCTGTGAAGAAATGTCTGCAGGCAGTTCAGGCTGTGGATCATCCTCGTGGATGTCACTGCAGATGGGTGATTGTGGCTAAGTGAAAGCTGTCAGTGTGCTTCTGAATTTGCAGTCTCGTGTCTCTGGAGGAGGAGTGATTAGACCCAACTGCAGCTGAAGCTGGAGGTGTTGTATAACCTGGGCATGAAGGAGCAGGGAGTGAGTTCCCAGGCTGGTGGATCTCTGGTGCCAGATGTTCCTACGCTGACCAGAAGGAGCCAACGCTCCCACCTGAGCCAAGGGCTGATGTTGGAAAGGACAAGGAAGAGCTGGAGTTGTGCTGAGGTGGCTGCAGACACTGCCCCAGGGGTGGCTGCAGGAGCTTGGGCAGATGCAACACGAAGTGCAGCTTCCTTATCACCAGGCTTTGTAAAGAAACACAACCAGCACTTACCAATGACCTGCCTTGCTCTCCATGTGCGTGGGGCTCTCCTGGTAGCTGGAGGTGTGTCCTTGTTCTTGCTTCTCATCATCACAGTTCATCTGAATGGGTTTTATCAAGTGAAGCTGAAATTAGTCATGTTTAACATCTTTCCTGACTTCTCCCAACACAGAGCCCAGCTTAAACTGATGGCATAAAATGCTGCAGCATCAGCAAGCACACGAGCATTTTGATTTTATTTTTCTCGTCTTTACAGCAAATCAGTCAGGACACATTCATGAAGGTTATTGGAGATAGAGGGATATTTTTAAACTCTGATTATCTACAGAATTTTAAACTATCTCTTGGAAATCTTTATGCCCAGTGTAGGGATTAGTGAGATTATTGATGTGTTGGTTGGTCCTTCCTCAGACCCAGCAAGTCCTGCTCAAGGACTCCAGGCTGGTGCTCGGTGGTGCGTGGTTCCACATTCTGGTTGGGGTTTTTAGGGCTGTGTAAATTAGCTTCCAAAATAGAATGTGCTGTGGCAGGAGGAAAGGAGGAAAATGTCTTGTTGCTAAGGAACATGACAGAGAACTGGGAGATGTGACTCAGTTCTTGGCTTGGTATCATTCCTCCTCGGTGAGATGTGGGTCTGCAGAACGTGTTTTTCCAAGTGAGGGGATGGGTATTAAATGTATTTCCTGGTGTTTTGGGCAGGGTCAGGGTAACTGGTGCTTTGTGGGGACCCAGCTGAACTCACTGTGCTCACACCATTAAACGTGCCCCCGAGTGTGTGCAGAATCTGTGGCAAAACCAAGCCCAGCTTCTCATCTCCTGATTCTGCTCTTCCTTCAAAGGAGTCTGCTTTTGCTGCTCATTCTCTCCCTCTCCCTGCAGCAGTTTAATTTTAGAGGAGAATGGCTCTGGAGGGGCTCATAGCCTGGAAACATTTTGGCATGCCTTGCTGTAAATGTCTCTTCAGAGAGGATGGATTTCACTTCTGCTCTGTGATCCCTTTCTTTACAACGTTCCCACACCTTTTTCCACCTTTGATTTCGGGGCTGGTTGATGCCGTTTGTTTGGGTATCTGGAGCTCTGCAGCCACACGTGGGGTTGCCTCTGAGCTCAGCGGGGGCCAGCTGGGTGCTGTGACCCGTGAAATCACTGGGAACCACAGGAACAGCCAGCCTGCCATGTGCTGGGAATGTGGGTCAGCAAACACCCTCCAAGACTGTTCTCTTGGAGTCGAAGTTTACCAGCCCTGCATCAGAAAATGTGATGCTGTGACCCTGGGAAGAGGATTTGGTCCAGGCAGGAGTGCAAACCCAAAATATCAGTGCTCTTTCTTTGTGGAGCAGGGGTTTGTTTTCCCTTTAAAAAAAGGCTGATAAGGCTGGAGGGGACAGGCAGAGGGTTTGGGAAGCTGGCAGAGGGTTTGGGAAGCAGGCAGAGGGTTTGGGAGGTTGTCCTGGAGGAAGCTGCCGTTATCCTGGGTGGGGCTTAGGGCAACCTGGTCTAGTGGAAGGTGTCCCTGCCCGTGGCATTAAGATGAGTTTTCAGGTCCCTTCCAACCCAAACCATTCTGGGATTCTGTGATCCTGTTCAAAATCTGGATGTCCCCTGGTCTTCCAGGTGAGTCAGATGGGAGCAGGGTGAGTCAGATGGGAGATGCTGCCCCATCATGCAGGATTGGCTGGATTGTGTTTTGTTCTTGGAGCCTTTGCCTCGTGGGGTTTTTCTTGCTGAAAATGGAAAGGAAATGCCTGTACAAAACAAATTTTGGGGGCACAGTAAGGCTGAGTTAGTTAAAAGGTTTCTCCTTGTTTGGTCTCCATGATCAAAACCAAGGAGTCGGCAGCCACTGCTCTTTTCTGTCCTACCTTTCCTTCTGTTGCCAGCACTTTGGGCAATTAAATATTGTAGTTGTGATTCAATATTGCATTCTAGAAGTGGTCTCTGGAAGGGTTTTATGGCCAGACATGGCACTGCTGCAGTTTGGGCTGAGACACGAGGGGTTGCTGGGCTGTGCTCTGCTCTTAGGGCGGTAAATCCCGAGGAGCTGCACCCCTGAGGGAGCCCACGGGGGCACAGGAGGCATCAGCAGCTCTGTTCCTGGGCTGGCTCCTCCACCCCCTCACCTGGGCTGCTCCAGCTCTACCCTAAGAGCATCAGAGGCTGCAGATTATTCCTAATCCAGGTCACGGCGGTGGCTGAGCTCCCGGAGCAGCCTCAGGGACAGGTGTGGGGACACACAGCAGTGCCACCACGGGCTCTGAGCTTGGAGGACTGAGCTGGAATCCTCAGCAGGAGGATCCCTGTGGGTTCCTGGATAACTCAGGAGAGCATGTTGTGCTGAACAAGGGCAGGAAGCTGCTTGAGGGGCTGGTGGTTGATGGGTTTGTGCAGCAAACAGAGCAAATGCTGAAGGGTCTGAGGGGGAGGGAGCCCTGCTTTTGATTAAGTAATTGTTATTTAACAGTTTTTATCCACGTCAGGAGAATTTTGGGCCTCGCTTACGCTGCCAAAGGTGGTGGTAAAGCATCAACAGCACGGCTGGGTCAATAAATGTCCCCCAGGGAGGCACCGTGGCACCTTACCAAACCTCAACAAGCTACCTGGCACGAGTTCTCCTTCTCCTTCCCTCCCTCCCCACCCTGGGAGGGCTTTGGCCAGCACAGTTATGTCAGCTGAGGAGGGAGGTATTTTTCTTGCTCCTAATTGACACATTTGTGCCAGCAAAAACCCCAGCAAAAACCTCAGCCTCAGGTGGGCTTTTCCATTTGGGTTTTGGTTGGGGTTTTTTAGCAGCCAGGTTATACTAGATGGAGAATTTGTCTTTGCTTGTTCAGGCCAGGATATTGAGTCAGACCTGCCTTTCTGAGGAAAAGCAGCCCCTGCTCCTTCTAGGAAAGTCTCCATTTCTTGGTAAACAATGTGTTTTATAATATGTGTTTTATCTGTGGTTAAATCTGAGGTGGAAAGTAATAGGAATAAATGGGATATTGGTGTAGTTTGGCTTGGCTGTCAATTGGTAACTCAGCAGCATCTCTGGGGAGAGCCAACCATTTAAAATTACCTCTTAGTAGTGCTGGTTTCTGAATTTACACTGTGACACTTGTCAGCCTGAACACCTCGTGTGGAGACCCAGGCTGGGAGGGGAGCAGATGAATCACATCCCTGCTTTACCACGGGGGCAATAAAGGCAGGAAAGGGCTGATTGTTTTATCCACATCTGCTTAGTTTGTAACACTGGTAGATCTGTTCCTGGGTGGAGAGGATCTCACCTTTCCCTGCAGCTCCCACAGCTCCTGAGCAGAGCTCACCCTTCTCACACACCTACCCTCTCTTTGTTCTTTCTAACAACCTGTCAGCACAGCCATGACTGCTCGCATCTTCTTGTTCTTCCCCACCCAGGAGCAGCCTCAGTGCTCTCAGTGAATCACTCCTGTGTGGGTCTGACACTCTGAGCCTGGTTTAGGCTGAGAAGGTCTCCTCCAGAGCAGGCAGTGTGTGACCAAGGAGCCATTCAGACCTTCCAAAGGACTCTGGAGAAGGGAATTTCTGGGGACCAAACCTGCCCTGACAGTCTTGGGCTGCTGCACCAGCTCACTAGGGGAGGGAGTGCCTGGGAGTGTGATTAATGGTGCAGAAAACAAGACAATTATTTTAACCTGCACCGAGTGGCTTAAAGGCAGAGCAGATTTATTGTGTTTTAAAAACTCGGGTCACTTTTCTGGTCAATGAAGTCAAGCATCGATTCCAAGCCAAGTAGTACCTCTCTGGATCATGGAAGTGCATCTGTTGCACCTTTTTTCTGGTTTTAGGGCCCGAGGTGACACCCAAAAGTCACTTGGTGATCTGGTAAACCAGCATTAGTAGTGGAATTCCTGCAGGACTGGAGTTAGATGCATTTTTCTCCATTTAAAATCCATTCTCTCACGGGCTCATTTTTCATTAAGTCAAGCAAGGTAGTTCATGAAGAACTGTACGTGGAGTGTGTGAAATGATTCAGTTGAACATGCTCATGTTAATATTTGCTTTATCGGTGCCAGTAAATGCTTTATTTGTCTGTTTGCCTGTTGTTAAAGCATCTGTCTCAGGTCTCTCACCTTCAGCAGTGTTGTCACAGCAGCCTGAGGGTGCTAACTTCTGAAATTCCACACAAGTCAGGGTGAGACTGTCTTCATTTATCCCTGAGCTGGGCTGATTGGAGTTGATAAATGAGCCCTCACTTTCCTGTGATGATGGATACAACCAGACCCCGTCCTAACTTTGTTTGGCATGTCAGCACAATCTGTTCCTTTATTGTGTGCAATTAAAAAACCCCATCAAACTGCAAACACTCCTTTAATTAAAGCCCCCCCAGCCACAGTTTGTCATGCTCAGTGCTCTGTGTTTGTTAAATGATCTGGGTTTGATTGCTGAGGATGCACAGTGGGGTTGGTGAAGATTTTAGGATTTCAGGTGTTCAGATGGTGCTGAGGATCAGGGTGGTGTCACATTGCTAAAGGGGATGTTTTAAAGAAGTTTGCTCTACTCGCACATATTAAGTGGAATTATGTTTATTATATATATATATATATATATAAATAGAGAGACTGCATCAATACCTGGTAAAATAGAAGGAAAAATACTCAGCTGTGTAAAGGGATTAAACCTTCAAGCAGTGGTATAACCATGCTCTTGGGACAGGGTTGTTCCTGTTACCTGGTTGAAGAACCCCCCGTGGGAGGTGTTTCTCCAGCCATCTCTGTTTCTCTCCTGTGCTGGGTCCCAGTTCCAGAGCTGCTCCCTGGATTTCACCCTGTGAGCAGCGAGTGACCCTGAAGGGATGATGGGCCTTTGTCCCCAGGGGTTGTCACTGCTTGGGCACAGCTGACTTTTGGTGGCAGTGTTTGTGGGTTCGGTGCAGGTGGAATGTGTGGCTGGTGAGGGAGGAGCAGGGCAGAGCCACTGCTGGTACCGCAGGAGCCTTTACAACTTCCTGGGCTGTAAAGGCTCCCTCACAAAGCTCAGCCCTTTGTGCCCAGGGATTTGTTCTCTTCGGCAGAGCTCTTCTGTTGAAGTTAAACTGCTTTTAAATCATGCACACAATGGCACTTTTGTCGGAGAGGCCTCTGGCTTTCACCCCGGGGGCCTCAGGAAGAGCAGTTGACATTCCAGGGCATTGTTCTGCTCCCATTCAACCTGGGCCCGGCCTCTGCTCCCGAGGTTGGTCCTGTCATCCACTTCTGCCCTGCCTGACTCTCCTTTTCCTTCCCCTGGGAATGAAGCTCTCCTTAGCAGGGCTGGATGGTTCTGGCAGAGGGAGGTTTGGAGGGAGGGCTCCTGGTCCTCCTCTCTTTGTGGGTTCTTGTGTTTGTTCTGGAAGGGGATAAACTGCCTCTCTTCCATCAGCTGCTCCAGTTATCTATTAAATAAAGCAAAGGCACCTCACCCCAGAGAGGTGGTGGTATCCCCATCCCTGAGGGTGTCCAGGGAATGACAGGACATTGCACTCAGTGCTCTGGGCTGGGGGACAAGGTGGTGTTTGGTCAGAGGTTGGGCTCAGTGGCCTTGGAGGTCTTTTCCAATCTCAGTGACTCTGTGGTTCTGTGTTTTTATTTTGTGATGGCTTGAGAAGACTCAGGAGGTGAAAACACCCTGGGATGGCCCGGCTGCAGGAGGTTCAGTGAAAGCACAGGTGTGCTGGAAGGGCAGGAACAGCACTGAGAGTGCTACAAACGTCCTCTGACCTCAGAGACTGTTAGTCATCCATTTGTTCTGGAGGTGCCTTTCACTACTAGAACGAGAGCCAGCAACAAAGCATTTATTCCCCAGTGTAGAGATTGCAGACTGTGTTTGCACTGGAGATGGCCAGCTTGTCTAGTTTAGCCTTGTTCCTTTTGCAGAGATGAGAATTACAGCTCCCATGTGCTGCCCGCCATCCAAAACAGCTCCCACCTGAAGCTGCTCTGCAGAGAAACGTGTTAAATTTGTGTTAAATTCCTCCCTTACAGCTCCTGTTAATTCTGCACCAGCCAGGGATTACAGCAAAAGCCAAGTCTCTGTTTAGTGCCGAACCTCGGGAAAGCCGTTCCTGTAAATAGTTGATATCAGTGTTGCTACAGTTCCTGTGTGCTCTGTAGAACAAGCTCTGCCCAAGGCAGCCAGATCTGAACCTCAGTGGTGGTTTTGTTTTGTCGTGCAGTGTCCAAAAAGCACGGGAAGCTCATCACCTTCCTCCGGACATTCATGAAGTCGCGCCCAACGAAGCAGAAACTCAAGCAGAGGGGGATCCTCAAGGAAAGGGTGTTTGGCTGTGACCTGGGAGAGCACCTGCTCAACTCTGGCCATGATGGTAAGAAACACTCTGCTCCTGAGTTCTTCCTCCTGTGGGAATCTCGTCTCCGGGGGGTTGTAGCTACAGAGGGCCGGGGGAGGAACGGGTAACAAAAACGGGGGGCTGAAAAGGATGCTGAGGAGAGACACTGTGGGTGGATGTGGGAAGCGTCGTGGTTCATTGTGGGAGCACTGCAGATGCCTGGAACTGCTGAAGATGAGTTTTCAACCTCTAGAAGTCTTCAAATAATTCTTTTTCCAGGAAGGAAATGTTTTATTTATACCTCAGTGTCAGTGATTAATTAACAGGTGTGTTAAATCTCTGTATTTCTCTAACTTGGTACCTTTGTATGATTCCAGCACAATTCACAGTGTAAATCCTTCTTCTGCCTTTTCCCTTGATTTCACGGAATTACAGCAATGAACTGGAGATTATTTTTCATCCCAGCTTGCTTTTCTCTCTGTTGTGGTGAGCTTTCTGGATCCCTTCTCAGTCACTTTCCCTTCCCAGTCACATACAGTGACATACAGTGTTTTACTACCAGTGAGTGAATAATATGAGCTTCTTCTTACGGAATCAGGGCTGTGGGAAGGCTCTTTGGCCTGTTAATTGGAACCAGTAGGGATCTTTACTGCTGGGGCTTGGAAAGCATCAGAGAGCCAGGACCTGACTGGTTTGGGGACAGGAACAGACAGTAACCCCTGTAAGAGCTGCAGCAGGAGCAGGGAATTCACACCACGGTAGCTATGGAGCTGGGTTTGTGTTCATGCTGTGGGAGCAGCCTTGGAGGGCAGGAGCCATGCCAGCAGTGAGCTCATTAGTGGGAGAAGGAACATTCCCTTTATCCCCAGCCCGATCCGTTTTCGTTAGGCACAAGTCAGCAATAGCTGAAGCTTTGCCCTGCCCTCTCTTCCCCTGCCTTTAAGGGTGCATGTTTTATTTAGCATTAGGAGACACATCCTGAGCTGAACTGCACTGTTCTAAGTCACTGGAGGTTCCTGTTTGACAGTCTCTGGGAGCTCTGTCCTTGTGCTGGTCACTGCCCACCGTCCCACACGACGGGGTGACTCTGCCTGAGCTGTGCTAATGAGGTCCCTGCAGCTCAGAAGTCACCAGTTGCTCTCCCCCTTGATTTAATAACTCTTCCCTAACTCCCTGGAGCGCAGCAGATCCAATTTGAGTGTTGCTGACAGGGGCACGGCTCCGTTTTCCCACAGCAGGATTGTTGTTTTCTGGGTGATTCAGCTCCCGACCTGTATTCCAAGTGACGTAATCCCGGGATGGGTTTTGTGGAGATGTTTCTGGGGCCCTGTGAGCACTGAGCTCTGTGCATGCACAGCATTTTAAGATCCTCCTCCTCAGTCCTGGAGCCAGAGGCAGTGCTGACCTGCTGAGAGGTGTCAGGGAGACCCTGAGGGGAATTAGAGCATAACCAGAACAAGGCTTTTTCTGCGAGCACAGGGAACGCTGTGGCTGAAGTCTGTGTGTGGTACCTGCTGGTGATGCGTTGGTGATGCCCTCTTAAGTTCAGAAGAACAAAAAGAACCCAATATATTCATTGTTTTGTTTAAGTGAATTCTAGTTTTGGTAGGTCAGTGTCCAACACCCAAAAATACTTAGCAGGACTGAAGGAGCAAATGACACCATGCCCAGTGACTGGAACGAGTGACGTGCTCACGTTGAACCAAACTGGATTTATGTTGAGAATTTTATTAGTTATCAGCTTTAGGAAGCTGACAAAGCCTAAATTCTCCAAAATGTGCTGTAAAACATGAGTTTTGCAGTCATGAATATTTGAAACTTCGCTTGTCTTTCAGGTGGGAAATGAGGAGCGAGAAGCGGAACGAGAGAATAAAAGGGATGAGGACAAAAGCTGCAAGAGGTGTAACATTTTTTAATAAAGCCTCTGCTGAGGCAGCTGGCTCAGAGTGCTTAGGCAGGAGAGGAGTGTGTTTGCTCTGTGCCCAGAGGGGGATTGACAAACACTGAGGAGATGTTTTACCTCCTGCAGTACCTTGTCTTTCTGTGGGCTCAGCAAGTCCCCGCTCGTTCCGCCGCCGTCCAGCCTCGTTGGGAGGGAGAATAAATTGGCATGAGCTGCTCAGGAGGAAAGTGATGCAGAAATGTGACCTGGTTTGATGTTAACAGAGCAGGATCCCATCCTGAGAAGCTCCACGTTCAGCACACGCCGAGCTCTGACCTGACAGAGCCTTTGTTGTGGTTTACCTGAGTTTTTGGGGTGTGGTTTACCTGAGTTTTTGGGGTGAGGCCAGTGCTGTCCCTGCTGGAAGGTGCCTCTCAGGCTGGCATGACAGAGCTTGCAGCTGCTAAACTTTGGGATAGGATCCATCTGTGCCCAGAGATTCTCCTTGGGGGAGGGTGTCTGGTGAGCTGGATGGATGGAGCAGCAGGCTGGGGTTGCTGATGGTGGGGCTGTGGTTGGTCATTTCCCTAATTGAGTGACACACTGAGTGACACAGCAGGGAGGGAGGTGATGGTTTGAACAAGTGTGAGGGACAAGGCACCTTCAGATCCTCCTGCGTGCCTGGTGAGTCACGGTGGGGATTGAGGTGATCTCTGGGCAGGGTCCTGGGCTTTGGTGTGTTTGTTGTTTAACTCCAGTTTGTGTTGTGCTGACACTCTGAGCTCTCCAAGCAGTGGTGGAGCCCCTCTGGGGTAGGAGTGCCCCCTCCACGTGGTGCCCAGCAGTCCTTTCCCCAGGGCCCTGGGAGAGCAGTGAGGGGGAAGAAGCATCGCTGTCCAGTCTCTCAGGAGAGGTTCTGAGTCATGGGCAGATCACAGGGTTATTTTCCAAAATCATCTGTGCTCCAAGCTGCTTGGGAAAGTGGGAATTAGGAGCCTCTGTGCTCCAGGTGAGTTGCTCCCAGTGAAAGTCTCAGCATTCAGTGCCTGTGGTTCCTGTCCTGTCTCGTGTCAGCACTGAATGATGGGCTGGGCCCTGCAGGAGTAAAACCAGTTTTGATAAGGAGGGATTTTGAGCTCCTCTGTTGGGTCTAAATCTGGCACAGCCTGTGGTGATGCTCCCTTCAAGTTGGTTTGCACAATATTTCTCCAGTCAGCTCTGTCTGCATCCCATCCCAGTCCTTACTCATCCCTTGGCTCCTGCTGGGGTTGGATCCTTCCCCTGCCAGGGCAGTGTCAGTTGGAAGCAGCCCAGGCTCGGCAGGGAAGGATCTGTTTCTTCATCCCCCTCAGAGGTGCTCCCAGTTGGTTTGGAGCTGTTTGCACCTGCCATGGTTTGGTTTTACAGAATCACAGGATACCCTGAGCTGGAAGGGACTCCCAAAGCTCATCAGTCCAAGCCCTGGCCCTGCACAGACATCCCAGCAATCCCACCCTGGCCTGAGAGCTCTGGCAGCCTTGGGGCTGTGCCCACTGCCCTGGGGAGCCTGTCCAGTGCCAACCACCCTCTGAGGAAAGAGCCTTGCTCTGATATCCAGCCTGACCCTCCCCTGGCACAGCTCCAGCTATTCCCTGGAGTCACAGTTCTCTGGAGCTGTGAGATGCAGCAAGTTCACCCTCATCCCCGACTCCTGAACAGACCTTGTTCTTGTTCCCTTGCTGGGAAGACGTTCTTTTTTTCCCTTCAATTTTTTTTCTCCCAAAGGAAACCAAATAGACCTTAAATTTAACTCGACCCCAGTGAGAAGACTGTGCTCACAGAGGATGTTTGCTGAGTGTGGGAGCTGCTGAAGTGCTGCATTGCAGCATCTGCACCATGCCCCGGTTTGTGCCGTGGAACATTCCCACCCGGAGCTCCCCCACAGCCCGGAGTGTGTGACACGTGTGGGAGGGCGGGGATGTGAGGAGGGATGTGCTGCTGGGCTGCAGGGGCAGTGTCTGGGGAGCTGGGCACGTTCCTGGAGCTCCTGCAGGTCCCAGGGCTGCAGCGCTGCAGTTCTGGGGCCGTTCCCACTCCCTCAGGATGGGTCAGCAATGCCAGGGAAAAGCCACGATGCCCTTCTGGGAGGGAGGGAATCAGGAGCTGCAGCACAGCAGGGGTTACTGTGCTGCTGCTTCAAATGCTGCTGGGAATGATGTGCTGGGATTGCTTGGAGTGCAGCAGGTGGGGGATGGAATACTGTCTGTTCTCCCCACCAAACATTCCTGTCGCCTGGCACCTGTTGGGAATGGCCCTTTCACTCTCCATGGTTAGACCAGAGCACAGGCTTGACCCTCAGAACTGTGTGTAAGATCATGTTGTGGCAGATGGGGCATCTCCATCCCAATATTTCCTGGGCACTAGGGATGGGTTTGTTCTCCTGTGCTGGTTGTGATGCTCTTCAGACAAGCTCTGTATCAGCACCTCGGGGTTTCTGGTGCCCCCAGAACTTGTTTGGGGTCCTCTGGTGTTCTCCATCCCTTGGGGCCATGCCCTGGCTGCAGCTGGCTGATGGAGTTGCCTCTGATGTTAATTTAGGGCAGATTTGGGTGTAGGGAAAACATTGTCACCAGAACACAGAAACACAAGGAATGAGATTTTGGCATCCTCCTGGCAGGGACCTGTAAAGATCTGGTTCCCCTTAGCTCAGGGACAGTCTGGTAATCTGAATGTCATCCCTCTGGTTCCTGGTGTTAATGTGAGGAGCCCCTTTTACCAGCTAGTAATTTTCATTATGATAAAAGTCTGCCTGGCTGGCTTTGGATATTGGCCATCTGTGGAGGGAGCCATGATTTGGAATTCAGGACAGCTGAGCCTTACATATTGAGTAATTTCAGTTTTTCTTGATGTTTTATTTTAACTCTGAGAGGGTAAATGTAACCAGTTTCCTCGTCCTGTTAATGCTGGAGTATTAAATAGAACATGAGAAACAAGCAAAGCAAACTTCGCTGAAAAGTAGAAAGTTACAAATATTTACAAAATTGTGGCTTTTTCTCCTTCCTTCCTTTAAATACTGTCAGTAACTGTAAACACAGGGTGGCCCCTGAAATCCATTTATAATAACAGGACAAGGGGAAATGGCTTCAAGCTGAAAGAGGGTGGGTTTAAAGGGGATATTGGGAAGGAATTCTCCCCTGTGAGGGTGGGCAGGCCCTGGCACAGGTTGCCCAGAGAAGCTATGGCTGCCCCTGGATCCCTGGAAGTGTCCAAGGCCAGGTTGGATGGGGCTTGGAGCAACCTGGGCTAGTGGAAGATGTCCCTGCCCATGGCAGGGGGATGGAATTTAATGTCCCTTCCAACCCAAACCATTCTGGGATTCAGTGTTCTGAAGGCCCAGGTGAAATCCCTGCTCATGATGTCCTTGCCAGGGAACTGCTTTGCTCCAAGATTGTCACTTCAGAAAGACTCTCCAGCATTTGCAGGGCTTCCCTGGGAAATAAAACCTCAGTTTTCACCTGCCCATGGCAGCACAGCAGCCTGGCCTGGAGTTCCCAGCTGTGTTTGGAATTGCTGGGACTCGAGTGCCGGCAGAGCCACGTCACAGCTTTGTTTAGGCAATAATTCTGCCTCCTGGGCAAAGGTTTCTTGAAGGGCTGCCTGAACAAGGCAGGTGGTGTGTGTGACCTGCAGCCTCCCCCTCAGTGATGGAATTGGCCACAGCCTTTGCAGGGGGGCTGAGGGGGATGTTGGCTGTGGATGAGGCTGAGGGTTTCTTTTGGATGTGTTCCCTCTGTGAACAAACCCTTGGGGCACTTCTGTACTTCCCGTAGGTATTTCCAGAGGATCCAAACTGACAGGTTTGAATGTGAACTGAAAAGTTTCAAACCTTCAAGTAGGTTCAGCTCTGGCATCCTGCTATCCTGGTTTTCCTTCTGTCTCTATTTTTAAGCATTTCTGTGCCTAAAGGAGTTCGTGATTAAGACAAAAATCAGAGTTTTGAAGGGTTTGTTTGCCGTTCTCTTTTTCTGCTGAGACATTTCTTGTGTGACTTTGGCAAGTCCTTTAAAGCAGGATTCACCTCCTTTACTCTTGGGCATCGAGCTGTTATCCAGGGATGTCTGGAGAACGATCAGATGGGGATGCCTGGAGGGTGATCACCACCTCTGCCATAATATGGGTGTTTTTGAAAAAAAAAAAAAAAAGTGGATCCTAACTTCTGCATTGGCACAGCAGGGAAAATAATGCATCATTTCTCATCCAGGAATTTTTGTAATGCTCTCCTGGATAACTGGGCTTTGTATATCGTCATATACATGTCTATCTATCTTCATAAGAGGCTGCAGCTCATAAATCAGGGCTGTATCCTGTGTTTCTTGACATGCCCATATAATGCAGGGATTGAGGAAGGTGGAAATCTCCCTGTTCTGCCTCCCTTAATAGTATATATATTTATATATATAAATATATATATATATATGTATAGGTTAATGTTATGCAGTGAAGAAATACTGGCCTGTCTCAGCATTTTCACTTGCACCTGAGCCCCTGGCTCTGTGCACTCGTGGTGTAAATGAGGGGGAAAATGGTTTTGAAGTTGCACTCTGGGGCAGTAATTCAGTGGGGCTGTTGTGGCTTGACAAGCTCTGTGAGCTCACAGGGATGAACCATCCCCTCCCTCCATCCTGCTGTCCTGGCTGTCCCTTTTTTTTTAGGAGAGTGCTCGTATATTGAAACCAGGCAGCCTAAGATGTGCCAAAACTAATTTTCTTTCAGTATTTCACGGTTTATGGTAATTTTTCATCCCAAATCCATCTCCAAAGGACTCAGGCAATGGCCAGAGCTGCACTCAGAGCTCTGGCAGGTGAGCTGGGAGCTCAAACCCGTGTCTCTCACACACTGTTGTGGCCTTGGGGAACTTGTTTGTTATCTCCCATTCCATCTCCAGGCTTGTAAAATCCAACTGACAGCCCATATCTGCCCTCTGGGTGCCCCAGGGTAAATTCCTAATACTTGGGAGATCAGGAGTGTGATATAAAATATCCAATAGCATTCATTCCAGCGTTGGCACAGGTGGGCATGTGAGATCCAGCTGGGAATGTCTGTAGGAATTCAGTGAACTCACCTGTGTGTTCTCCCTGCATTTGTTGTGTTCCCTGGTTGGGTTTGCATCCCAAATCTGAGCATTTCAGGTGTTCTGGAAACCAAAACGGTGCCAAGTTCACCGGAATCCCCTGTGAACTGTGGGAACACGGAGTGGTTTGGGTGCCTGGATGTCCCTTTGGATGTGGTGGTGGTGATCCACAGCGAAGGTGGATCCAGCAGGCTGGAAGAAAGGGCAGTATTTGACCCAAACTGGAGACGAGCAGAGAACATTCCCCTTCCTGCAGATGCTGCACAAACTGAACACGAGTTGAGACGGTCAAAGGCCAAGAGCTTTGAGCTATTTTGGGCAAATTTCCAACCATAACAGGCACTGTTACTGCTTCACCATCTGCCCTCCGAGTTGCTGGAGCTGGAGATTGTTGGGGACGGGGTCAGCCTTACGGAGGGGGGACATGGGGGCCCCGTGGAGAACCCCTTGTTTGGGGGACATCCCTGCAGAAAGGGGCTGCTGAGCAGGGAACACAAGCTCTGCTGTTTAAAAAGAGGCAGTTTCTCTCTCCCCTTCTCTTTCCCCCTGCCTGCAGCTGTGAGGAGAGAATTCTTTGTGCCTGAGTGACCCAGAGGACAGCAGGGAGTTGAAAATTAATTTGCATTTCGAAACACTACAGCTGTGGGGGGGGGGAACAAGCATGAGGGAAAATGTCACAGTCGGTACAGGAATTGCTTGTGCTCTTATCCTGCTGCTCTTAGCAAGGGGAGAACTTTTTACCCTCTCAGTTGCAGTGTTATTGATCTGAATAAAAAACTCCAGCACTCAGGCCATATCTGAATGTATTGTGGTGTTTTATTGGATATTAGGGAAAGATTCTGCACTGAAGGGGCTGTCAAGCGTTGGAGCTGCTCAGGTTGCCCAAGGCAGTGTTGGAGTCCCCTTCCCTGGAGGGGTTTCAAAGCCCTGTGGATGTGGCACTTGGGGACAAGGGTTGGTGGTGGCCTTGGCAGTGCTGGGGGAGCGGCTGGACTCGATGATCTCTTTTCCAGCCGTAATGATCCTGTGATTATTTTGTATGAAACAGCGAAACCCAACCCCAGAGAGCTGGCTGGACACAGCCTGGGCCACGGGTGTGCTGTCCAACACCTCCAGTGGTTGCTGGCAGTGCAGGGAGTTCCCCTGGCAGCCCTGGGATTCCACGCTGTGGTTATCCACCTCCCCTGCCTGATGCAAGCCAGGATTTATGTTGCTCAGGCTTGAACTTTGCACTTTGCTTTCACACAGCCCTGGCTGAGCTTGCCATAAAAGAAAAGTCCAGGCTGGCAAAGCAGAGTCCGGTGCTGATTCCAGCCGTGCCTGGATCTGCTCATGCTTCCAGCTCGTGGGTTACAGTCCTCTCTTCCAGGATTGCACTTTCCCAAGTGCATAAGTCCAGAAAAATATCAGTGTGTGTGACCAGGAAATGGGGCAGCTCATGACACAGGGCTTGGATTTTACACAGCTCAGCACAAGTGGGAGTAATAACGTGGATCGGTTCTTGGAAATGGGGGAGAATTGAAGAATCGTGGAATCACAGGCTGGTTTGTGTTGGAAGGGACCTTAAAGATCATCTCATCCCACCCCCTGCCACGGGCAGGGACACCTTCCAGCACCCGTCCAACCTGGCCCAGAACACTTTGAGCACCTTGAAGGGAGGTGGATTTGTATTTCTGTCTCATTCCCAATGACTCAAAGATCAGGGCAGGGATTTGGGAGTGGGACAGAAGTCCTGAGAAGAGAATCTTTTAAAGCTTGATGTTTTACTGGTGCCTGTGAAGTGACACATGCAGGTGCAAAGTTGTGTGGCAGGGAACAATAAAAATAAAATCCTTAACCTCTGTCCCGTGCTGGTTTTACACCTGAGTGTAACCTCCACTCTGAGGGGAAGAGCTTCAGACATGAGTAGTTTGAAATGAGGTTCCTGGAACAAGTTACAAGCTGAAATATTACAGTTTTTTTACTGTTTTTTTCTTAAGGAAATACTTGAACAGTTTTTTGCAAAGTGGACTTGATGATCTTAGGGGTCTTTTCTGACCTTAACACTTCTAAAATTGAGTTTAAATAGGAAGATTTTGGGGGTAAAAGCATCTGTATTTCTTTGGGTGAGGATATTCCCTGTTGGGTTTTTACATAATCCTGTATTAATGGCGAGGGAGTTGGGATTTATGTGCCTAATTTCAGGTGTCTGGAAGTTGTCAGGGTCTCAGCTGGGCACTGAATTTCAAGGAAGGGGCAGGTCCAGCCTGCAGTGGCACCACTTGTGTTGTGCTGGGTGTTCTTGGGGTTCTTCATCCCCTGCCTGTCCTGTCCTTACTTGTCCTTCCTGGCTGATCCAAGGACATCCTGGACAGCTAGGAGTGAGCTGCCTCCACCCTCATTTTATCTGATGGTTTCAATTTCTATTCCTGTGGCTCAAAACAACCTCCTGTTGCTCACTTCTGGATTTTTTTTCTGTAAGCTTCCCAATCTCCTGGCACTCAACCCCGGTGATCCCCTCTGCTCAGGTGGTGCAGAGCAGTGGTTTTCCACCTTCCTGGAGGTTTGCATCCCTGTGTGGGTTTGCTATGTGTGGAATTCAGGGTGCTATGGGCCATTACCCAGCACAGAGGTGGGGTTGGGAAAAGCACTGTGCCCCAGGAGAGCTTGGTGGGAGGCCTCGTGCCCCAGGCTGAACAAATAGTTCTGATTCCAGTAACGTGCTAAGAAAATAAAGCACCAGCAAGCCTCCCAAAACCCAGGGAGGGGACTGTTACAAAAGATTCAGAACAAAAAAAAAAAAAAAATCAGCCTGAGATGATAGGAAAGGAAATGGGCCTGATTTGGGGATGAATCAAAATGTTCTTCGGAATGAAACCCATAAAACTGCTTCCTCTTAATGGCAGAGAATTAACCGGTTAACGAGCCCTCAGAGATGCAATAAAGCTTTCAAAGCAGCTGAGAGATGCTCAGGAATGAGTTGAATGAATTCCTGCAGCTGCTGTGGTGATGAAATGTGCTGGGTCCCCTTCGGTGAGCCTTGTGCACTTTGTTTCTTGGAACTGCCTGATATTGGAGACAGCAAAGGGAGGGAGGGAGAGAAGGGTGGTTGATTTTGGGATGGGTGACTTGTCCAGCGCTCCATTGAAGAGGTGGGTGTTCAAAGGCAGCACCTGGCAGTGGATTTTAGCCACCTGCACTCAGCCAGTGACTTCACTGCAGGGAGATTTTCCTGGAGCCGGTGGCTCAGCAAAGGAAAAAACCCACCCCAAGGGTCAGGTTGTTGTTACCTGCCTGGGAACACAGCCCTGCAGAGGGCCCTGAGCTGGGCTGGATAACCACAGGCACCAGAGCTGGGCTCTGAGGCTCCCTGAGCACAGGGGGCTGGGGGAAGAACGGAGTGTTACCCTGTGCCCTCCCCAACCCTTTCCCAAAGTGACCTGCTGGTTGTCAGGACCCAGGTGCTGAGCTGGGGGGGGACCTTGTGGCTGTTAATGCAACCCCACGTGTGTCATCAGTCTGGGTGCTGTAATTGCAGGAAACCACAGTAATTAACTGACACGAATAGAACTTCAGTGTCACTGTTACTACATCCTAGAAGAGGAAATCTCCCTCAGTTCCCTGCTGTGATACCTGTCTGGCTCAGATCTGGCACGTGGTCTGGGATCCAGGAGCCAAACTCAGCTCCTGAGTGCTGAGGAGTTCACCTGCAGCAGGGCAGGGATTTGTGCAGCAGATGGAGACAGGGACTCAAACCAGCCAGTCACAGCTGCTGTAGGGGATGGTCTTGGCACACCTGACATTCACAAAATTAAGTCTTAGCTTGTGCTGTCATCCTGCCTTTTCATTCTGGAGGGAACAGACACTCTTCCCTCTATATGTGGGTATATCCATCTAGAAAAAAATGTGTATTTAGCTGAAGGGCTTGGGATTCAAAGGGCAGAGGGATGTTAAACACACATCCAGTTGTCAGGTGTCAGCTTTGTTCAGAAATCTGAAAAACCAAGTCACCACCCCAGCAAAGGGCCCTCAGGTGCAATTCCAGCCCTCCTTGAATTTCAGTGCCTTCTCCCACTGTGCAGAGTTCCCCCAAAATATCCACGATATATTTAGTTTGAAGAACACATCGTCCTGGTAACCAGATCAGGAGATGCTGGGAACAAGCCTGCTGGGATTTTTTTTTCAGGGTATACTAATTATTCTAACTGTGCCCAGGCTCCTCCATGATAAAAGAGTACTTTAGGGAGGGTGCTGGTGCTCCAGCCCTCACCTTCCCTCCTCTCCTGCTCCACACACCATCAGCCCAGGGTGCTGCTCAGCCGAGCTGGTCCGTAAATGCTGTTGTCCCATGGTGTGTGTTTGCACAGCTGGATAAGAAACCCCAGGAGGGGCAGATGGGCACACACAGAGCTCACTCCATGGCCAGGCCTGCCATTGGGAAGCACAGGCAGATGTTCCAGCTGTGCCCACGGTGGTCATGTGTGTGAGTATTCACCCTTCCCTGGTGGGAACTTGGGCAGGCAGGGAGCGTGCTGTTGATTTATTTGCTTTTGGTTTATTTATTTGCTTCTTGGTTTATTTACTTCTTGATTTGTTTGCCTATTTATTTATTATTTATTTATTTCAGTGTGTTCTACACTAATTTCAGGGGGACCCCTGCTGAGGTTCCAGGATGGAGCACTGTGGTCTTTGGGATTTGCACCATTAGCAGATCTTGTCACAACAGTTGAAAACCTGGGGAAGCTCCTTTGCCCTCTCCTGTGGGACTCTGGCATCCAGGCAGCTGGAAATGCCCACAGCTGCCTCCTGACATTTCCTTGCACCTACAGGGACAGCAGAAGGTGGTTTTCCTCCCCCCAAACAAGCAGCCCTTGGTTTCCAAAGCTCTTTGCTTAAAGTGTGACTCTTCTTGCCCCAGAGTCTGCACCTGGCTTTGGAAAACAGTGGGAGATGCTGGGAATGTAACACTAGAGCCTGACTCGTTAGTTCTGGCTGTCTCTTGGTGTCTTGGAATATCCCAGGTCCAGGGTGTAATCTGCTGCAGCTGAGCCTGTGTGACTGAGAGGATTTACAGGGTTCATCCCCTCCTGTGCTGGAGTGCAGGCATGCCCTTATCCCAGGATACACCTGCTGGTGTCCAGGGAGCCACCTCAGAGGAGTCCTTTCTCCAGCTGGGAGGGTTTGCTGCTGGGAAGGCAGCAGGGAAGGGGCTGGGGGGAGATGGAGCAGCCAGTGCAGCAGAGCTGGCTGGCAGATGGCATTTGCTGCCTGATCTGAGGGGATTTGCCACATGACCTGTTCAGAATCTGTGTCACAGGGCAAAGTGATCAGACCTGGCATCTCCTGTAAGAATAAATCTGCATCAGCAGAGGAGCTGTGGCTAAAAGGTGGCTGGCACAGGGATGCCCAGGGAGCCCAGCTCCTTCCATGAGGATTTGCTGATGCTCACAAGAGCTCTCTCCCGATTTTCTCTCTGTGTTCAGGGCAGTTTTATCTCTCTTCTATAAATCCGGTGATTTGCTCCTCCTTAAGCTCCCAGGGATGGACACAGAGCTCCAGCAGTGGCTGTGCATGAGGCTGGGAAGCCAGCTGGAAGGAATCAGTTGGTGAAGCGGCTGGAATATTAACTTGACACCTAATTATGTCCTCTGGGCTGATTTTTCCATTCTGTCATGCCCTGTTCTGTCTGCGCTTTCTGTGAGTGGGGGATATTGTGGAGCTCTCTGCATCCAGCCACACTCCAGCACACACTGGGAAGGAAATTATCAGTTGTGAAGTTGTAAAGACTCTCCTGGCTGTGGTGCCAAAAGTAGCATCTCCCTGGTGTTTATGTTTGCTGAAACCAAGCAGTTGAGGTTAATCCTGTATAGATTTGAAAGACAGTGTTTCTTCCATTTCAGAGCTCTTCTGGGATGGTATTTAACACCATGGGAATCGTGATGGGACCTGTGCTGTCTCTGCTTGACCAGAATTGACTTTTTTCAGTCTGATTTGTGTTCTGGCAGTTCTTTATTAAAATAAACACCTCTGACCAGTTCCCACACCAGCTCTTGAAGTAAAATTTCTTCCAGGCTTTCTCCTCTAAGGAAGAAGTAAATCCGTGGCCCAGCTGGGGGTAGTTTATGACACCTGACAAGACCACAGCCTGAACAAGACTTTAATAACCTGCTCAATTAACCAGCAACTGCTGTCCTCCAGTCCCCCAGGTGCTCAAGAGCTGCACAGAGTTCATTGAGAAGCACGGCATCGTGGATGGCATCTACCGGCTGTCTGGGATCGCCTCCAACATCCAGAAACTCCGGTAAGGGCTGGGGGTGCCCCCTGAGTGCTGGGCAGGGCACAGGCTGTGCCTCCAGGGGCACGTTCCCTTGGCAGGAAGCTTTCCTTCGGGATGGGATGTCAGGATCACAGTGTCCCTCTGTGCTGTTGTGTTTCATTCCTGCTCCTTCTCGCTCCTGGAGCCCTTTCCTCGCTCCCTGTGCTGCCTTGGACTCCTGATTGATTAGCAATTATTTGGGAATGTGCAGAGGGTACGGGCCTGATTCCTGGGGGTGGCATTGCTGTGCTGTGCAGGGAGAGGCCAGGTGTGTGTCCTGCAGGTTGGGAGCTGTTCCCATCACAGGAAAGTCTCTTCTATCCCTTTGTGAGGCTGTTTTTCCTCCTGCCCTTTGGTGTGGAACGTTCTGTTGTGGAGGGACTGAGAATGCCAAGTGGGATGTGACTAGTTCCAGTGCTGATCCTGAGAGAGGCAGCACAGGGGGATTTTCCATGTGCAGAATATCCTTTTTGAACCAGCTCTTCCCCAGCTCAGTGGGCAGGTTGGAGCTGGGACGGTGGCTGTACAAGCCCCTGGATGGATGGGTTTATTCTGGTTCAGATTAATCCTGTTTCTCATTGCAGCAAGTCCCATTTAAAAAATGCTCCTGAGGGGTTTTTATGCAGGATCCAAAGGCTCCCATTGGAGCTGTGGCCCACAGCAGTCCTGGCTGAATTAAACATTTGCCACTGCTTCAGTCATATCCCTTTAATTTGCCACTTTGACTTTGCTGGACCATCCTAATCTCTGCCTTAGTCCATTTTTCCCCTTTTTGTTGCCAATACCATTTTCTCCTTCGCTGTGTATCAAGGGTGCTTTAAAGATGGTTTTCTAAGGCTTTAATGGCATCATTCCCTGGTACAGTGCAGAGACTGAAGTGACAGTCTGTTTTCCAGCTTTCTGAGATGTTCCAAAGACAGAAGGAAAGGAGTACATGGCGTTTATTGACACTGCCCCTGTTCATCTAAATCACTACAGATTTTCAGTGTTTGATTAAGGCAGGGCTCGCTGTGTTGCTTTAGTTCCCAGCTGTATAAACAGGGCATTAGGCTCATTTCAGAGCTAGAGCTGCAGTGTCCTTATAAATGACTCACTCTGCTGAGGTCTCACATAGGAGAGCTGGATCTCCTGGATTTAAAGGGCTTTTTGGTTGGAGAATTGATTCCACGGGACAGTGGTTGGCCCTTCAGCAGGGCAGGAGCTGCCTCTGTGTGGCAGGGGGGCAGACAGAGCCAGGGTTGATTTGGGGTGTTCATCCAACCCTGTGTCCTGGCTCTTTTTGGGAGATGTGAAGTTGTGTTCTACTAACAAGATCTTCCTTTAGGGTCAGAAGAAATAACGTGTAGTCCTTGAAACAGCCAGTCCAGAGAGGGGAAAGGCTGGAGGTAGAGGGGCTTCTCTTCACTCCATTCCCATCTGACGTGGTGGGGGATTTATTCCTCGGAAAATACACTGGAGTGGGGCAGGATGTGAGCAGAGGATTTGAGTGTAGGGGGTGGGCTGGAACCTGTCCCTGCTGTCCCTCCTGAGCTTTTCTGTGGAGCCAAGTGCAGGGAAGAAGTTTCTGTCCCAGGTGTGAGCAAGGGGTGAGTCAGTACCTGTGGAAGTGGTGTGTGCTGAGCACCAAGGGCTGTGGCCACAGGGAACCCGTCAGTGGGGTAAGACAGGGCCCTTCCTTCCCCTCTGTGCTGCCTTGGGCATGAGGAGCAGGGCTGGACTGTTCACCCTCTCCTGCCCCTCAGTCTGGCTCGTCCTGATGCTGAGGGATTTGTTACCAGCCCTGGGCAGGGGGACAGACAGGATCTGCTCTGTGGGCAGGGGGACAGACAGGATCTGCTCCGTGGGCAGGGGGACAGACAGGATCTGCTCCGTGGGCAGGGGACAGACACGATCTGCTCCATGGGCAGGGGACAGACAGGATCTGCTCCATGGGCAGGGGACAGACAGGATCTGCTCCGTGGGCAGGCTCAGTGCTGGAGCTGTGCTGAGGGGCTCTGTTACCCTCTGGGTCACAAACTGCCTGCTTTGGATGCAGGAGAGACCAGGGGTGTTTCCACCAAGCCCAGACACAGCTGTGGGTGCAGTGCAGGCAGGATCAGCCCTTCTGATCCTAAAAACCCTCATAGGGACCCCGAGGTCCAGCAGGACCAGCTCCCAGCTCCCCGGCCTGACTCACCCTGCAGATCTGGCCTAATTTGAAACAGCACTTTCCATGCACGTATTCCAGCCCTTGGCCTTCTAAGCTCAGCTTTTATTTCATAAATGGTTGTGATTTTGTTTTTTTTCCCCTCTTTCTGAAAACCAAGGGAGTGCTCAGGGATGTTCTTCATGTGGTTCCTGGCTCTCCTCACCCCGTGGCAGAGGCAGGCTCAGCTCACCAGTTTGTCCCCCGGGAATTCTGCACACGCTGGTTTCCATGTGCTGCCCTTGGCACTGCTGTTGGCATGGCTTGATCACTGCAGCTCCCAGGCCTTTGAAATGCAGAGGGACAGCTTTCATCAGACCTGTGGGCAGTCCCAGGCACAGCCCTTGGGAGTTTAGCAGATTGTCCTTGTGGTCTTGGGAGGCTTCCTCTGAAGCCTTTGTGAAAAAAGCTCTGATGCAGCAGAAGGGGTTGCAGCCAGCTGGTTGTAAAACTCGCTGAAAATGCCTTATTAGAAAAAAATAAAGTCTGATTTTTGGAAAAATCCCCTGTAGCAGCCCCAAAGCCGTGTTGTCACGTGGCTTCGATGACTAAGAATTTATTTTTTCCTGTAAATCAGGAAACCCCTGTTTTGCTTGACTGTAATTTGCTGGGTTTGATTTCACTGCTCCTCCTCCAACCCCTTGGCCCGTTTCTCGTTTGCAGCCACGAGTTTGACTCGGAGCAGATTCCCGACCTGACCAAGGACATTTACATCCAGGACATCCACTGTGTGGGTTCCCTGTGCAAGCTGTACTTCCGAGAGCTCCCCAACCCCCTGCTCACCTACCAGCTCTACGAGAAGTTCTCAGTAAGTGTGAGGCAAATCCCACCTCAGTGGGACTTCAGAGGAACGCTGGAAGGTGAACCTGCTCCCACATACCTTCCTCTGTTTGCTTTTGCTTAGTCTGAGGGTTTGAGAGCAGTCTGAACAGCACATCTCCAAAATCACCAGCCTGACAGCAACTGGTCTTGGCTGCCCACACACCAGATTCCCCTCCTGCCGTTCCAAGCAGGAGGTGCCCAGAGTTTCGAGGTGCCTTTTCTGTTCCCCTTTAGGTCCCTCACAAGTGCCTTTGTCCCCTGTGCCAGTGTCTTGATTCCACTTGCCCAGCAGAAAGTCACTGGGGGACACCAACCAGGAATTCCTGATGGTTTGCTGTTCCCCAGTGACGTCTTGAGATCAGAAGCAAACGCTGCTTGGAGCTGCACAGACCTTCTGCAAGGAATTGCTCTGTGAAATGGAGCTCCAGAGTGTCCCAGATGATGATTTCCTTGGCCTTCCTCACACGATCCGTGTCCCCAGGACAGACCCCTCACCCAAGGGAGGGAAGAGCAGCAGAACCCACCTCCCTGCTGAACAGCTGTGCACTGGCCACGTGGTGCAAGGGGCAGGTTTTTAGCTTTCTTTGCAGCTCAATCCCTCTCTGCCTCCTTCCAGGATGCTGTTTCTGCTGCTACAGATGAGGAGAGGCTGGTGAAGATCCACGATGTGATCCAGCAGCTGCCCCCTCCCCACTACAGGTGAGGGCCATTCCTTTGCTGGAATTTTGGGGGAGAAAAATGATAGGATTTCAGTTTCCCTCTCAGGATGTGCTTCTGCACGTTGAAATGGTTGTATAAAGCTGATTTTGTATTTTAATCAGCTCCTTACCAAACACTCCATTCTATACATGGTCTTACTTGACTTCCTTGGATAGTCTGTACAGGAGGGAAACACAACCTTGGTGTGTCAGAAATGGCTCATAAATAGTTTTATTGCTGGGTGGGCACAAAACCAGCTCTAGGAATGGTACTTTGAAAAAGTGAAATATTTCCAAAAAAATGAACATAATTTGTCTCCAGTTTCCCTCTCCCAGTAATAACAGTAACTAGCAAATAATAACAGTTGTCTGTTAGAATAGCTAATGTAAATTATTATATTAGTGGTATATATTAGAATAACTAACACAATAGGGTATTTAAAAATCACCAATTACACTGCTATATTCAAACTAATTAGTATTAGTAGCAATTTGTGCTATGGGGTAATGAGTCTTGACTAAGAATAATAACATTTTAACAGTCTTTAGTATTAAAATTTATGGCAGGGTATGGTAAAAAGGCATCAGACAAATTTCTATGGTGATTGGTTTTAATAACTGCATATAATACTGTATGTTAATGAGACTAATGTTAGTAACTATTAGTAACTAATACTGCATTATAATCACAATTGATTATTGTAATATATATTAATTTGCAGGGCTAGTTAAAATTCTGTGCCCTCAGTGCTATAGATGGCCAGTTGTAACACATAAAATCAATTAAATATTTAAATTTCAGTACTTGTGATAATGGTGATTAGCTGGACAACTTGCAATGCTGCACCTGAGTGCTATAAATAACTCATTATAATGGTTAACTAGGATTTAACTAATTGTTATAAGCTGCAACTGTGTGCTACTTGCTTGTTAAATAACATGGGCTAGTTAGTGGAGCAGCTGGTACTTTTAGTAACTAATTACAATATTTGTGTTAATTAAGGGGGGGCAGGGCCTTCTCAAAAATAAACTAATCTCCCTTGGTGCAGTTTCTGTGGGGCATTCCACCTTTTCCCTAGAATGACTTCTCCTCTATGGGCTGGTTTAACTGGGTGCTGGTCCTGGAGAGGAAGCAGAGCTAAGCCCTGGAAGTGGATGCTGGAGGTGCTCGGGGCTCTTTCCTCCTCTCCTCAGTTTGCTGGAGAAAAGGAAAAATAAAACAACACTTTATTATTCTGCTGCTCAGTGATGAGAAGTTGCAGGCAGGAGGTGTCAGCTTTGTTCCCAGCCAGAACCATCTGCCTTCCCTTCCAGTCCTTGTCCATTTGTGGAATTTTGAGCCCCTCTGTTCCATCTCCCCTCCCAAAGCCAAAGACATTCCCAAGCCCCAGCACTGAGGAGGACGGATCAGCATTTTCATTGCCACCTCCTGCTCCCTCCTCCCCAGGGGGTACAACAGTGTTTCATTAATGTATAAAAAGGCATTTTTTACCTGAGCAGAAGTCTCTGAAGTTTAACCTTGGACCTGCCTCATCGACCTCTAACAAAGCTGTAGCCAGTAATTTCATCAGTAGAACTCAGGCACAGCTTGCTGGTTTTTGGTATCCTGGGGTGTCAAAATCAATACTCCCCCTCTTCCCAGGACTGGCATTCCACATCCTCCCCCCTGAGCAGCTGCTCAGGGCTGTCACACACCTGCAAAGAGGATATTTTGGGGACAAATCAGGAGGGACTCCCGTCAGCCCACCCCTGTGTCACTGGTTGCTGGAGACACTCCCCATGGTCTGAGGGGAAGGAGTTCAAGCGTTTCTTTCTGGGAGCTGTCAAACCAAAAGGAAATAATGAGCTGGGTTTGCTCTGGGATCACAGCCTGGCTTTGCTCAGTGGTGCTGAACATTTGCCTCTCTCCCGTTTTCCAGGACACTGGAGTTCCTAATGAGGCACTTGGCTCGTCTGGCTGATTACTGCTCCATCACAAACATGCACACCAAGAACCTGGCCATTGTCTGGGCTCCCAACCTCCTCAGGTACCCTGGGCTTTTCCCTTTTCACTGAAGATAAGTCTTTATGTTTATAAAAACTAGACAGATATCTCTTCTCCGGAAAATCCTGACTTCCAGCAGCTGGAAAGAGCACTTCCTTTCTTCATCCAATGTGCTTCTTCCCCTGTAAAATATGGGAAAATACTCTAAGGAGGATTTAAGACCCAGCTAATGATGTAAAACAGTCCCCACTGTTGTCAGTGGGACCACCCCAAAAACATCCTGATGTGTTCTGTCTCACATGACCCAGTCCCACTGACTGCAGGTCAGTCAGTGGTAGCAAGTAAGAATTCCCTCAACTCTCTCTTCTAGAGGATAATTTCCCCTCTTCTGGTTAGATGAGACGAGTGTGTCCTTGATTATCCTAGGGAATTTCTTCAGTGGCATCACTGATTTCCCACTGCAGAAGCCTCTAGAGTCCAGTTTGACAGCTTGTGTTACAGGAATAATCTTGGATAAATCTGCCCCCTAAAATTTGTTTTGAATGTGCATAATAGGGCAGTTTGAAATTAATGGTGTTACTTAACATTTTTGCTTTAAAAGAAAAAATAGTGTCACCCTGCCCTCTATTGTATTGATTTCTGAACTGCTTCTGTTGCTGAGCTGAGAAATGTCCTTTCCCAGGTCCAAGCAGATCGAGTCAGCCTGTTTCAGTGGCACGGCTGCCTTCATGGAGGTGCGGATCCAGTCGGTGGTGGTGGAGTTCATCCTGAACCACGTGGATGTTCTGTTCAGCTCCAAGCTCAGCTCCGTCATCCGGGACGGGGCAGGTTTGTGTCCCGCTCCCCTCCCCACACAAGGCACTCAGTGGACATCTGAACCTCCCCTGGGACAGTGGAAAGATGGGTTTTTTCTGACTTAGAGGACACATTATGATGTCAGAACCCAACAAATGCGGCCTAGTTGTAGAAATTGCTGTCAGTCCCTTTCCCAGATGCCCCACAGGAGTGCACAGAGTAATGTTTGGCTGCTGCTTTTGTGTCCTACCACGGAGAAATCGCAAGGAATCAAAAAACTCTTGCCTGAAAAAAATTGGCCAGGAGCCAAAAAATTACTTGCTAGGCAATTATTATAGAGGTAAGATAATACAGCAGTTTTAATAGAAGGCCTTTAACCACCACGAGGGTACAGAGACGTGTCCAGGGGGTTCCACAATTTTTTTCCACCCCCCAGATCCTCCCCCTGGCATACCCCTCTGAAAATTGAGGTAGGGGGCTTGGGGACCCCCTCTTCCTCATCTTCCTCTTCATCTCTTCATCTGTCCCCCTCTGCCCCCTCTGCTTTTTAAAGCCATCACCATCGATCTCCATCTGTTTGAGCTCTCTCTACATTTATCCACGTACCTTAGAACACCAGTAGGAATTAAGGATTTAAAGCAAGCTCTCTGTGTTCAGTGATGTTGATGCTAAGAAACTTAGTCTTGCTCTTAATAGGGGCTGTTTTGACATCTGCTGTGCTGGTTATTCCGTGCAGAAGCACAGCCTGGGTGGGTTCATGAGCAGGGCTGACCAGCCATGAACTGTAACACGTTTGTGCCCAGCCCTGGGGCACCTGAAAACACATTCAGCCTTGGAACCTACAAGTTCCCCTGAGTAACTAAGATCATATCGCTGTTCCATGGAAAAGGAGCAGAGTTCCACCAGGAAGAAGGTTTCCTCTGTGTGTTAGATCAACAAAACGGGGCCACCACAAGCTGTTCCTGCTCCTAAGCAGCATTAAGGGTGCACCATCTGCCTTGACAACCTGCCCTGCCCATGGAACATGCACAGCCAGTGCAGTTACCACCACCTGGGCAGTGCAGAGAGCTGCTTTTCCACTGCATTTGCTGCTCCCCTCTTCTAAACAAGCCATATTTCTACTTGGGACAGCAGAGTTCTCCAGCTTTTGTTCCTCCTGGAAGGGGATTCTAAGTCAGCAGGAGCCAGAGGTTTGTTTGGCTGAGCAGTGACAGCCCCCAGCAGGCTCTGCCAGGGGAAGATAAGCATGCTCAGAATCCCAGCCAGATGATTATCCAGGCTTAGAATGGACCATGTAAATTCAGCTAATTGTTTAATGACTTGGTCACTCACATTCAGTGGGCTTGGACACAAAACTGGCAGGGTCAAGAGCTGGGTTGTCTGGCATATTTAGCAGGAATAGTGCACTCCAGCACGGCTTCAGGAGCCTCTGGGATCGGGCACAGCTCCTGCACCCACCTGTAAGGGGGTGAAAGTGGTGCTGCCAAGCCCCTTTTAACCCACAGTTCACCCAGGACAGCATTTACAGCTCACACACACCAGGAGATGTGGGAATGGAACCAACCAGGATGTTGTGCGATGGCACATTCCCCCCACACCCCTGAACTCCTCTGGGAGCAACCCTATAAACACTTGCACAATAAACACTGGCAGACAAAGGGCAGCTGCTGTGATCCCCTCTACACTGATGCTGACAGCAGCAGGAGGCAACAGCAACTAGTTTCACAGAACTTGGCGTGTTCATCTCCAAAACCAGGCCCAAGCTGTAAAAGGCCGAGGGCAGGACACAGAGCAGATTGTTTGCTGTGTGCATCTGCACAGTGGTTTGTGCAGCTTCAGTCACACGTGACATTTCCTGTTGTACCAAGAGGTGGAACCTGGGAATGACCCAGCCAGGCTTTGTTCAAAGCAAAACCATCGTTTTCTGTGCAGGCTTTTGTTCGCAGGTGAAGCTGAAGTGTAAAGTATGTCACAAAGGTTTCTGATCTACCTGCTTCCCTCTGCCTTTATTTTTTAATTCACCGAGCTACTCAGTGAGAGGTTCTTCTTGTCACAAACATCTCTCTGACCACATTTTGTCCACGTCTTTCAGCGGTTGGGATAACAAAGGTTTAGAAAAACACAGCACCTCCCTTGACACACAGACTGAGCTTTGATCTCTGCACTGCTGGTTTCTGACTCTCCCTGTTGCCTGTGGTTTCTCCCTTGCAGGGCACAGCTCTTTGTCCCGGCCCAAGTCTCTGCTGGTGTCCTCTCCCTCCACGAAGCTGCTCACGCTGGAGGAGGCGCAGGCTCGGACACAGGCCCAGATCAACTCTCCCATCGTGGCAGACAGCAAGTAC
>NW_020956521.1:0-1651 GCF_003031625.1 Empidonax traillii
TGAACACAATACTCAAGGTGTGGCCTCACCAACGCAGAGTACAGGGGAAGGATCACTTCCCTGCTCCTGCTGGCCACACTGTTCTTGATGCAGGCCAGGATGCCATTGGCCTTCTTGGCCACCTGGGCACACTGCTGGCTCATGTTCAGCCTCCTGTCGATCAGCACCCCCAGGTCCCTTTCTGCCTGGCTGCTCTCCAACCAGTCTGTGCCCAGCCTGTAGCGCTGCAGGGGGTTGTTGTGGCCAAAGTGCAGGACCCGGCACTTGGCCTTGTTGAACTTCATCCCATTGGAGTCAGCCCATCTCTCCAGTCTATCCAGATCCCTCTGCAGAGCCCTCCTGCCTTCCGGCAGGTCGACACTCCCTCCCAACTTGATGTCATCTGCAAATTTGCTGATGATGGACTCAATCCCCTCATCTAAATCATCGATAAAGATGTTAAAAAGGACTGGGCCCAGCACTGATCCCTGGGGAACACCACTGGTGACTGGCTGCCAACTGGATGCAGCCCCGTTCACCAGCACTCTCTGGACCTGGCCCTCGAGCCAGTTCCTCTCTCAATCTGCTGGCCACACTGCTTTTGATGTGGCCCACAACACAGCTGACTTTCTGGATGGCAAGTGCACACTGACAGCTGATGTCCAGCCTCTAGTCCACCAGCATCCCCAGGGTCCTTCTCGTCAGGGCTGCTCTCGATCAGTTCATCACAGTTGGGGGGTTGTCCCAACTCAGGTGCTGCATCTTGCACTTGGCCTTGTTAAACTCCATGAGATTCCCATGGACCCACTTCTGAAGCCTGTCCATCTCTCTCTTGATGGCAACCCATCCTTCAGGTATGTCAACTGCACCCTCGGGTTGGTGTCATCAGGAAATTTGCTGGGGGTGCACTCAATCCCTATGGCTTTCTATAACAAAGGAGGGTGATAAGACATTCAACTAATTCCTGTAAAATGTAGAATCTATTCAAACAAGCCTACATGTAGTACTTTCCTAATAAATACACATAATGCAGGAAACAAAACCAAACACATTGTATAAAAAGACACATGCATTATTTTCTTTAAAGAAAGAAAGGGAAGAACCAAACATGCAGTAGCCCCTACGAGAAAGGGAAAAGACAGTTATGTATATATTCCCAAGTTAGGTAAAAGAAGGAATCAAATGGTGGAACAGTTTGCTCAGAGAAGTGGTGGATGCCTCAACCCAGGAAACGTTCAAGGTCAAATTGAATGGGACTCCAAGCAACTTGATGTAATTGCAGATATCCCTGCTCATTGCAGGGAGCAGGACCACATGACCTTTAAAGGTCCCTTTCAACCCAAAGTATTCTATGATTCTATTCTATGATGCAATCTTTAATCTTTCGAGTTACTCTCTGAGAATGTTCTAGATTTTATCTTTAATTAAAAGAGGGTACTTTTCTACTTCATTCTACATAACTTATTCACATGAGTTCTGTGATTCAGTGATAGCACATTAACAGCTCTGTTATTTTATATAATTGCTGTACATAGGTAATCAGAATGCATTATGTTGCAGAGATAATTATGGTAGTGTTTTCTGTTGTCATGTGATGTTGGGAGCTTCAGCAGTGTGTTTTTCTAACATGCTGCATTTCATTTGGATGGGGAGGAAATCGTCAAGAATTTCC